>NC_067398.1:71701506-72001506 GCF_016432865.1 Antechinus flavipes | reverse complement strand
CTCGAATGGGCAGCTGGGAAGGCCCAAGAGCGGCCTCCTCATCAGGGTCGGAGTCTTCGATCACTCACTATCTCCAAGCCTGCTCCATCACGGCCTCCATTTCCCTCTGGCATTCTCCTCCTCTGACACGCCGTGCTGCGTAACATCGCCTACATTGCCTCAAAGTCCACATTGGCCTAGCGCTGGTTGAGTTCCTTCAGCTCCTGCTGGCCCGGTCCTTTAAAAAAAAACTATCAGGAATGCCAAAGCTCAGAATGAAGGGACTAGTGAAGGAAATTAGTCCAAGAAGGATTTTAATTTAGATGTATTGGGAGAAAGAAAGATCAAAGATCAGGTAAGATCTTAGCTTAGGAGTGTATAGGAAAATGACAATTGGGAAGACGGAGAATTTCCAGCTAGAACTGCTCCATTCCTATTGAATTTTTTAAATGCAGAAGAGAATGACCTTTACATGGGAAATGATAGAACAGAAATGACAAACAGGGAGTTCATACCCAAGGTAATAGATGGTTATGGAGCATCTAGCTGCCCTTTTGTGAATTTAAATCATCCAACCCAGATGAACTACATCCTAGAGAACTAAAAAAAGTGACAGGTGTTGATTAATATGTCACTGTGCCATTTGAAATATCATAGAAAATAGGAGAGTTATCACAAGATTAAATAAAAACAAAATATCCTAGTTTTCTAAGAACAAATGATCTACAAACTCATTCAGTGAATTTGACTTCTATTCCTGGGCAAATTCTAGTATTAAAGATATTAAAGGTATAGTTGGGCAACATCTAGAGAGTGAAGAGGCAATTACAAAGAAAATAGCTTCATTAAGAACAGATCAGGCCAAAATAACCTCATTTCCATTTTAGACTAGAATATGTGGACAAAATAATCTATAATATAAAATTTTGTACAATTTTATGTGACAATTTGTTAAATTTGGCTATATATAGTTGTTGTAAGGTTTTTCTTTTTTTTCTTTTGCTAATAGAAGGGGAACATGAAAGGGAGAGATAATAAATGCTTATTAATTTAAAGTACAAAATAACAATTAAAATTTTAGAAAAAATGATGAATCATCTCATTATTCTCGTGAAGAAAATGGAGAGATGTGATTTAGACAATAACAATGACTGATTCAAAACCAGCTCTAAAAGTATGGACTCAAAAAGTAGTTAATTACTAAATGCTATAGAAAGACTCTAGGGTAGCACCCTAAAGTACTGTGCTTTGTACTATTTAACATTTTATTAATGATTTTTTTTAATTGTAGGAAGTTTATTTTTAATACACATTGCTTATGAATCATGTTGGGAGAGAAAAATCAGAGCAAAAGGGAAAAACCATGGAAGAAATTTTTAAAAAAACAGAAAAAAAATTAATATAGCATATGTTGAGTCACATTCAGTCTCCTTAGTTCTTTTTCTGGATTCAGATGGCATTTTCTATCCAAAGTCTATTGGGATTGCTTTGGATCACTGAACTATTGAGCACCAAACCTTTCACAGTTGATTATCACACATTTTTGCTGTTACTATATGCAATGTATTCCTAGTTTTGCTTGTTTTGCTAAGGATCAGTTCATATAAATCTTTCCAGAACTTTTTAATCAGCTTGTTCATCATTTTTATAGAATAAATAATTTCCATTATTTCCATGTACCACAACTTATTCAGCCATTCCCCAAGTGATGGGCACCTACTCATTTTCCAATTCTTTGCTATCACAAAAAAGGTGCTACAAACATTTTTGCACATGTGGGTCCTTTTCCTTTCTTTATGATTTTCTTGGGATACAGACCCTGTAGTAGCACTGCTGGGTCAAAAGGTATGCACAGTTTTATAGGCCTTTGTCAAAGGATCTAACACATTGAGCTGAATAAAATGAAATTCATTAGGGATATATATACATTTATATAAAGTATTACATTTGAGTACCAAAAAGTCAGCTTTATAAGAACAAGATGGCAGAGGCATAATTAGACAACAGTTGTTCTGAAAAAGACCTAAGAGTTTAGAAGACTGCAAGATCAATATGGATCGACAATAAAATATGGCAGCCAAAAAAAGATAAACTTACTATGAGCTTGGGTTGCATTAAGAGAAATATAGTTTTCAAGAATGGCAAAATAATACTCCAACCATACCTTGCCCTTGTCAGACTTCATTTGGAGTGTTGTGTTAATTTCTAGCTGCCAAAATTTATGAAAGATTATTAATCTGAAGCATGTCTAAAGAAGATGGTAGAAGGTCTTGACTCCATGTCATATGAGGATTAGTTGAAAGAAATTGAGTAGATGGCCCATCAGCTGGGCAGTGGCTGAATAAATTATGCTATATGAATATAATGGAATATTATTGTTCTGTAAGAAATGATGAGCAGACTGATTTCACAAAAATCTAAAAAGACATACATGAACTGATGCGAAATGAAATGAGCAGAACCAAGAGAAAATTGTATACAGTAACAAAATTATGTGATGATTAACTGTGATGGACTTGGCTCTTTTCAACAATGAAGTGATTCAAGACAATTCCAATAAACTTGGGATGGAAAGTGCTATCCAGATTCAGAGAGAGAACTATATGACTGAATGTGGATCAAAGCATGTTATTTTCATCTTTTTGTTGTTGTGTTTGGTATCCTTATTTTTTTCCTTTCTCATGATTTTCCCTTTTAATCTGATTTTTCTTGCACAGCATGATGAAAATGGAAATATGCTTCAAAAAATTCAAAAATTTAACATCTATTAGATTGCTTGCTGTCTTAGGAAAGGGGAAGGGGAAAAGAGAGAAAAAAACTTGGAACACAAAGTTTTGCAAAGGTGCATGTTGAAAACTCTTTTTGCATGTATTTGAACAAATAAAATACTTCTTAAAACTTAAAAAAAAAAGAATTAGAACAACTAATTCTTTGGACTGAAACATAAACACCCTCCTAATTAACCTATTAATTTATGTAAAATAAAAAGTCATTTTAGTTGAATAAAATACTATGTATTTGAAAAAGGATACTAGTGTCAATATAATCTTTAATAAACTAAGAATATGCTAATTTATCAATGTGACTTGACAGCTATTTACATACCACAACAATCAGGGCAATTTGGATGTATTAGAGCATTCATCCCATATCCTGGTCTGCAAAGATTAATCCACACTACTTTCAGAGTACCTTGAATATAGTATATCTCAGGAAGTGGCTCTGATCGTTTTTCCAGAATGTCTACTTGTTGAGTAAAAAATCTCTCTATAAGATTTTTAGCCTAAAAATCAACAATATAGATTGAAAAAAAAAGTTAGTGATATATTACATTTAAAATAAAATCTTGATAATTGTTTATTTGTTTGCAGTTGGGAAAAAAGAGGAAAAGTCAGAGTACAATTTGTTTTTTATTTCCATAAAATGCTAAACATTCAATCATTATGTTTTAAACCTTTATACTACACAACCTCAGCATCCTCAACATTCTTTTATTATCAATTTCATTTCTATTTTATATAGCAACTATTCCAAACCTCCTCTTTTCTTAATTTGCAGCTCCAGCTCTCATCTCAGCCCTCCCCTTATTTTCTACTTTATTGAGATAGAGATATCCAACATATTATTCAACTACAACCTTAATATGTCTTCATTTAAAATATACATGTCTGTATAATTGATATTTTAATATCATTGAAATTTCTCCCTGTCTCTCTTCTTCCCAGAAAGCCATTCCGTATAACAAAGTTTTATTTGGGAGGGAGTGTAAATAAAGGAAAGGGGGAAAGGGAAAATCAACATATTTTAAAATCTGACAATATATTGATCAATACCCATTGAAGATTCCATCCCTGCAGCCCCTGCCAATCTTCTAAAGAAATTAAGAGAATTGTCTTGTCATATCTCTTTCTTGAGACCAATCTTGTTCTTTACAATTCTAACACATTTATTTCTATGGCTGTGTCATTTTTTAAATCTATATTGTTGTAATCAATGTGAATTTTTTTTCTTGGCTCTGTTTACTTTGTTTTGGGTCAGTTTAAATTGTCCTATGCTTTTTTTTGTACTCATCATGTTCATTATTTCTTAGAGCACAACAATATTCTATTACATTCATGTACCACAATTTTAAATCATTTCTTAAATGATGGACATCTATGTGTTTACAATTCCTGGAAAAGTTTTTGGTCTTACATATTTGCTATTGGTCTATACACTTTGCAGGAAAACATGTGGATATATAAGAAATTTGACATAATTTTTTTTGCCTACTTCTCTAGTTTTCTTAGATCCATTAATTCAGTTTGTTCCAAAGCTTTTTGATTTCACGTGATCAAAGCTATCTATTATATCTTTTATAATTGCCTCTATTCCTTCTTTTTTTGTTAAGAATAAATCTGTCTGTATCTGGGAAAGCTATATTCTTTGCTTCTATTGATTTTTTAACAATATGGTCTTTAATATTGGGATTCTATATTCATTTTGAATATATTGTGGTATATGTTTTAAAGTATTGATCTAGGACTAATTTCTGACAGACTGCATTCAAGTTTTCCCAACTTTTTTTAATCAAGTAAGAAATTTCTTACAAAGTAATTTATGTTTTTTCAGTTTATCAAGCATAAGTTATTGAGCTTATTTCTTATTCTTCTTCCTTGTCTAATCTGTTCTATTGATGTACTTTTCTTTAAAGTTTCTACCAAGTTTAATAGTATCAAAGGGCAGCTAGATGGCGCAGTGGATAGAGCAATAGCCTTGAAGTCAGGAGGACCTCAAATCTGGTCTCATACAATTAATGCGTCTTAACTGTATGATTCTGGGCAAGTGACAACCCCATTTGCCTCATCAAAAATAAATAAATAAATAAGTGATGATGACAGTAAACAAATAAATAAATAAAATAGCATCATAATTCTCCCCAATATCCTTTTCTCTCCTCTTCCTAAGAGGTTCTTACAAGGGGCAGCTAAGTGGAGCAGTGAATAGAGACCAACCCTGAAGTCAGCAGGACCCGAGTTCAACTCTGACCTCAGACACTTAACATTCTCTAGCTGTGTGACCCTAAGTAAGTCACTTAACCACAATTGCCTTAGCCAAAAAAAAAAAAAAATCCATATAATGAACAGTATTTTTTAAAGAAAATAAGATGAAAAAAAGCACAATTAATATTCCGAAAAAGTCTGGAAACACATGGAACTTTGCTTGTTTTTTACAATGTTGTAATACCTTTTTCTTGTCTGTGTTTACTATTCAGCATCAGTTCATATAGATAATTTCATGATTATCTGTATTTATCAAATTTATTACTCTTTTAGCATAGTAATATCAAATTACATTCACATACAACAATTTGTTTAGTCCTTCCCTAATCAATGTACATCTACTTTGTTACCATTTGTTATCCCAAAAAGTGCTGCTTTAGGAATATATAGACATTTCTTCTTTTAAAAAGCTTTATTGGAAAACAAGCCTAGTCAAGAGCTCCCTGGATCAAATAGGAATATTTGTCACTTAATTTGCATAAGTTTAAATTGCTTTCCAAAATCATTATACTAACAACTCCACCAATAAAGAGTGCCCATGATTAAATCAACCTTACAACACTGACTATTGATAATACTTTTTCATTTCTGTCTTTCAGCAAAATGTGAAATATAACCTCAAGATTGTTTTGGTTTGCATTTCTATCATTAATAGCATCTTAGAGAATCTTTAGTATGTTTGTTAACAATTTGCTATTCCTTTTTGAGACCTTTTTGTTTATATCCTTTGCCCACTTGTCTTGGAGAATGACTATTGGTCTTATTGCAATTCTATTATTAATAGCATCTTAGAGAATTCTTTAGTATGTTTGTTAACAATTTGCCATTCCTTTTTTGAGAAATATTTGTTTATATTCTTTGACCACTTGTCTTGAAAAATGGCTATTGGTCTTATATATGTACTTTGTTTATAAAAGACTGAATGCCAAACCCCTATCAGGGAAATTTGACACAAAGATTTTTTCCTATTTGACTACTTTTTCTTCTTATCGTACATGTATTATCTGTACAAAAGCTTTTCAATTTCATTTAATCAAAGTTATGATTATATCTTTTGTAATTACTTGTCTCTATTTCATTTAGTTAAAAATACATCTCTTTCCATAGTTATGAGAAATATCTTAAATGATTTGCTTCTCCTCTAATTGGTTTTTATAATGTGATCATTCATCTTAGGTCTCTTGTGCACATAAAAAGTATTACAGAAGATGATGCAAGATGCTGGTCTAAGCTATTAGAAATAATCCACAACTTTAGCAGAGTTGCAGGATACAAAATAAATCCGCATAAATCCTCAGCATTTTTATGTATCACTAACAAAATCCAAGAGCAAGAGATACAAAGAGAAATTCCATTTAAAATAACTATCTATAGTATAAAATATTTGGGAATCTATCTGCCAAGGGAAAGTCGGGAACTATATGAGCAAAACTACAAAACACTTTCCACACAAATGAAGTTAGATCTAAACAATTGGAAAAATATTAAGTGCTCTTGTATAGGTCGAGTGAATATAATAAAGATGACAATACTACCTAATCTATTTATTTAGTGCTATACCAATCAGACTCCCAAGAAACTATTTTAATGACCTAGAAAAAATAACAACGAAATTCATTTGGAAGAACAAAAGGTCAAGAATTCCAAGAGAACTAATTGAAAAAAATCAAATGAAGATGGTCTAGCTGTACCTGATCTAAAACTGTATTATAAAGCAACAGTCACCAAAACCATTAGGTATTGCCTAAGAAATAGACTATTTGATCAGTAGAATAGTTTAGGTTCACAGGACAAAAATAGTCAATAACTACAGCAATCTAGAGTTTGACAAACCCAAAAACCTCAACTGTGGGGATAAAAATCCATTGTTTGCCAAAAACTTCTGGGAAAATTAGAAATTAATATGGCAAAAACTAGGCATTGACCCACACTTAACACCGTACACCAAGATAAGATCAAAATGGGTTCATGATCTAGGCCTAAAGAATGAGATTATAAATAAATTAGAAGAATACAGGATAGTTTATCTCTCAGATCTGTGGATGTGGAGGAGGAAGGAATTTGTGACCAAAGAAGAACTAGAGATCATCAGGGATCACAAAATAGAAAAATTTGATTATATCAAGTTTAAAAGTTTTGTACAAACAACAAAACTTGCAGTCATGATTAGAAGGGAAGCAATAAACTGGGAAAACACTTTTACAGTTAAAGGTTCTAATAAAGGCCTCATTTCCAAAATATATAGAGAAATGACTCTAATTTATAAGATATCAAGCCATTCTCCAATTGATAAATGGTCAAAGGTTATGAACAGACAATTTTGGGATGAATAAATTGAAACTATCTCTACTCATATGAAAAGGTGGTTCAAATCATTGTCCATCAGAGAAATGCAAATTAAGACAACTCTGAGATACTACTATACACCTGTCAAATTGGCTAAGATGACTGAAAAAGATAATGACGAATGTTGGAGGGGATGTGGGAAAACTGGGACACTGATTTGGTGGAACCATGAACGAATCCAATCATTCTGGAGAGCAATTTGGAACTATGTTCAAAAAGTTATCAAACTGTGCTATACTGGGCTTATATCCCAAAGAAATCTTAAAGAAGGAAAAGGGACCCATATGTGCAAAAATGTTTGTGGCAGCCCTTTTTGTAGTGGATAGAAACTAGAAATTGAATGGATGTCCATCAATTGGAAAATGGCTGAGTAAATTATGGGATATGAATGTTATGGAATATTATTGTTCTGCAAGAAATGACCAGCAGGATGAATACAGACAAGCTTAGAGAGACTTACATGAACTAATACTAAGTGAGATGAGCAGAACCAGGAAATCATTATACTTCAACAAACATACTATGTAAGGATCAATCTGATGGAAGTGGCTATCTTCAACAATGAGAGGATCCAAATCAGTTCCAAGTGATTAGTAATGAACAGAACCAGCTACATCCAGCAAAAGAACACTGGAAAATGAGTGTGGACCACAACATACCATTTACACTCTTTGTTATTGTTTGCTTACATTTTTGTTTTTTTCCCCAGGTTATTTTTACCTTCTTTCTAAATCCGATTTTTCTTCTGCAGCAAGATAATTGTACAAATATGTATACATATATTGTATTTAACATAAACTTTAACATATTTAACATGTATGGAACTACCTACCATCTAAGAGTGGGGGTGGAGGGAAGGAAGGAAAAAGTTGGAACAAAAGTTTTTGTAAAGGTCAATGCTGAAAAATTACTCTTGCATATGTTTTATCAATAAAAAGGTATAATTTTTTTTAAAAAATATGCTGGTCTTAACCTAATTTCTGCCAAACTGCTTTCTGGTTTTCCCAGTAGTTTTTAATCAAATAAACTTTTTCCCCCAAATAATTTAAGTTTTCTGCTTTATCAAACACTGGATTGCTGAGTTCCATTGTAGTTGATTTGCCTTTGTCTAGTCTTTTGATTTTTTTTAATCATTGCCAGATGTTTTTTTTTAAATTACTTCTCATCACTTCCCATTATTCTATTGTATTTGTACAAATTAATTTTATTATTTATCAACTTCTATGAAATATTCCTTTGATAATTTGATTTATATGGCATTAAAAGTACAAATTAACTTTGGTAGTATTGCCATTTTATTATATTGGCATAGTTTAGTTACAAGCACTAAATTCTTTCAGCAATTTATATTATTTTTTGTTTCTTTAAGGACCATTTTGTAATTGATTCTATACAAATATTTCTTGTGCTTTGGCAAATTGAGGCCCAGAAAGTTTATGAATTTTGTAGTAATTTGAAATGAGATTTCCACATCTGTTAACTGCCTCTTAGATTTTATATATATATATATATGTATACATATACATATATATATATATGTATGAAAGAGAGAGAGAGAGAAAGGCACTGATTTTAGAAGATTTTGTAGCCAACAACTTTGCTTAAAAATATTACTTATCTTATTTTGTATCTTTGCTTACTACCTAAGATTTTGCATCATATTATTAGCATGAAGGATAGTTTTTTCATATATGTGTGTGTGTATATATATATATGTATATATATATATATATATTCTTTTAATGTTTTCTCATTGCTATGCTATCATTTCCAGAACTGTATTAAATAATAATGAGCAGAAGAGAGAAAAAAACACAAAGAGAAACAGAGAAATTGAGAGAGAGAGAGAAGAAGAAGAAAAGAAGAAGAAGAAGAAGAAGAAGAAGAAGAAGAAGAAGAAGAAGAAGAAGAAGAAGAAGAAGAAGAAGAAGAAGAAGAAGAAGAAGAAGAAGAAGAAGAAGAAAGAGGAGGAGGAGGAGGAATGGGGGGGGAGGCGAGGTTAGAGGGAGGGAGAAGGACAGGGAAAGACTGAATAATGTTCCAGGACTGGAGAAGGAAGTGAGTGGATGAAGGGAGAGCAACTGGTACCCTACTGCAATATTCCAGGAGAGAGGTGACAAGACTTAAATAAGGTAGTTGTGTTGTGAATGAAAAGAGTAAGATGTGGGAAATTTCAAACTTAGCAAATAAAGTAAAAATTATGTGAAGATTTCATAAGGATTGAAGCATCAAAGTTTTAAACTTTGGTGACTAGAATAATGGTAGTGTTGCTGATAAAAATTAGGAAAGTTAGTAGGATGGGTATAGCTAAAAAAAAATAATAATAAGGTATTTTTGTTTGAAGTAACCATGGGACATCAGAGGGGAGATGTTTAGAAGGCAATTAGTGATGTAAGACCAGAGCTTAGAAAAGAGATAGAGACTAGATATGTAAATGTGTGTAGGATGTGTCTTCAGGTTATAGTGGACTCTATGGAAAGTAATGACATTACCAAGAGAGGGAATATAGAGAAAGAACAGGAGAAGGCAGCACAACTCTACAACACTGCCAGGTTAGTCTTGCTGGTGCAAAAATATTAACATGACGTTGTCCATTGGTTTAAAACTTGTGTTCAGGAAAGACGAGGATCTCTAGTGCAAAAGCTGCTGAGCCCTTTACAGAGCTGCTTTCTGTTTTCCACCTTTGGTGCTCCCCTGATCCACCAAACTCTCACCTGTGGCTGCAATGGCCACACCCTCAGTAAACCATTTTGGCAGGAGGGGCTAAACCAGGTTAAGGGTAATCAAAGGGTCTCGACAATGAGTTAGGAAGTCGTCTATCCCAAGCATGTAAAATTTTCCCCTAGTGAGAACAATTTGCTCCAACAGCCAAGAAGATAGGTGAGACAAGTGTTGTGGAGTGCGTACAGCTTGGTTAGACATTGAAGACACCAAGGTCATCTTGAATCATTGCCAGTTGTCTTGACTCTTTGTTGCCACTGGACAGTGATGATTTTAGAAGAGTGAGTGAGTCTGATGACCTTGCAACTCTGCCTCATTTAAATCCATTTTACACAAGAATCAAAAAGGCTTTTCACAAGCTAAAAAATCTAAAATCCTTAGCTTTCCATTTAATATTGACTATAACCTGGTTCTATCTACTACCCTTCATGACATAATCTAGAAGAACTGGATTATCAGCTATCTTCCTCATGTAGCAAAAACTCATTACTCTTGTTTCTGCTCACCTATATCCCTATATCTTGACTACTCGTCTCCTCCACTATCATCCTTCCCTGTGCTTCTCATTAGTCTCCTAATTATCTAAAATTCATTTTATACATCATTACTTTAATGATACTTTCCTCAATCTTCCCAAGTGGAAGTGACTTCTATCTTATCTAATCTTATAGCATTTTATATTCCTCATGCAATCACGCTACAATTTGTTATATTTACCTCTTACTTCCCTGCCATCATCATATTTAGTTTCCTGATACTTGAAGAATAAACACCAAAGCAACCTCCCTATCATTAGTAGATCCTGATAGGTTTATGGCTAAAAATTCATCACTTCTATTTCCAAATGCTTAAGTTTCAGTCATTGTTTCCCAGAATAGGAAGACCTTTCCGAAGATATTGAATTCTTTATTCTCATTCTCATTCAGTTAAACAAAATTAATTCTCAGGCCTTTTCTTCCTCTTTCTTTTAATTATATAGTTAGGATGCCCTGAAAGATGCCTACCCCTATCTACCCCTATCTTCACACTAGAGGCACTAGTCTTCCCTGAACACAATTTTAAACCAATGGCCAATGTCATGTTAATATTTTTGTACCAAAAAGGCTTTTTTCATCTTTGGGCTTTCCTTTTTACAATTTTTATTTCTTCCTGCTCTGAAGGAAACTTGTCTTTCTCTGAAAGAAAAGACATGGCCATCCTCTTCCATTCTGATAGATCCAAATTGATTTCAATTCTTTCAAAACACAAGATACTTCTTGGGCATAATTCTTGTCCCCAAATAGTAACTTTCTAATTGTCCTGCAGCCACCGTCACTCAACAAGCTCTCATTTTTAACACACCTTCCTTATTCCTTTATATAAACTGTGATCCAGAAGTAAGAAAAACTGCATTAAATGTGAGATTCTTTAAAATGTTTAGCAATTTCATTGATTTTTTCTTCCCCATTTCCTTAATTATTTAAAAATTATTATAAAGAATGGTTCTTTGGGAGGTAGAATAATAAAAAGAGAAAAAACTAGATAATACAAATACAAAACATCTCAATAAAAATCTATTTTAAAATTTCTATTCTTGATGTTCATTTTTTATACCAACTGATCCTCCTCTGAACTTCTAAGTTCCAACTAACTATATCTTCTTTCTGAAGTTCAATATATGACTCAGAGACTCTCTAAAAGTCTCAAAATTGTGCTCATATTGAGGGATTCAATATACATGATGATGTTCCCTTAATTTTCTTGAGCTCAGGATTCCTTGACCTCAAACCCATAACCTGTAGGTTTACTCTAGCTAGAGTATCTTATAAAGGATCTCAATGATATCTGTAAGTTTCAGTGTGACTCCTGATTTAGGATCTCTAATTTACCTTGCTTATTAACTATACTTTGCAAATTTGTATATAAACATGAGCTTATGGGTTTCATTGTGGGATTTTTTCTTAGAATTTATTTTGTAAATTTTAGTGTTCCATTCTGCTAATTTTCTTTCTAAATTCTGTCTAGTATTTAGCTTGATGGATAGGCATATAACAGCTGGCTTTTACCCACTTTTTTTCAGATTGGAAAAAAAAAAAAACTTTTGCTTTGATTTGCCAGTCAAGTACATTTTTATCAAGTCTTATTATGTGCATTTCATTTGTGTCCTGGAATCTGCCAATCCTTTATCTTAAGCAATGATGTAGAAATCTATTCCTATTGTCAGATTTTCTAAATCTGTCCTTTTTTTGAAGAAGGCATAAAATTATCACCTGTGATCCTAAGGTCACATTTAGACTTTTGTCCAAAATCTCATAAACCTCAGTAATGCCTGCCAGATGCTTTCTGGAAATAATCATTTTTGCCAAATTGCTAGAAATGACTAATAGTAATCATAATTGATATTTCTTTGGAAATTCTCAAGTCACATCCTGGAAAACTAGCCCTCAAGAATATAGCACACATCTTTGTCAATATCATCATCATTTTGCCAGCAAATGTTTCTTTAGCATCCTATAAAAAAGGACAACCATACCATTCTTCTTCCTCTGATGCTTATTTGGTAGTCTCTTCTCTGATAGCATCTGTGGGCTCATATCAATCAATCACCCAATGGGTATTATATATCCCCTCTACATGCCAGATGGACAATGTGCCAAATCGGTTTGTTAGTTGTTGTTCTTTGTTCTCAAAGAGAATCAATACAACATCCATTATTATGTTAGGGTCAAGCAACAATGTGTCCAATTGTGACTGATCAGACTAATATGAGATTGGAAGACTCTACCACGGGTTGGACAAAATAGTCTACATGAACATTTGGAGAGAACATGTCTAAATTTGTGCATTTCATGTCACGTTTAAGCTACTGCAATTCTGCTTTGCTCATAGAGTACAGTGCCTCCTCTGATACAATAAAACCATCCTGGGCAGTCCTGTGCCCATGGGAGACATGGGAGACATGTCTCACAATCAATTACAAAATTCTTCAGAAAGATCTTGAGAGTGTCTTTGTAGCACTTATTTTGACCTTGAAATTGCACTTGTCTTGTGAGAGTTCTCTATAAAACAGTCTTTTTAGGCAAATATACTTGTGGCATTTAAATAACATGGTCAGTCCATGGATTGTTTTTTCTGCAGTAGTGTTTGAATATTTTGCAATTCAGCTTGAGAAAGGAACTCAGTGACTATATTTTACCTTGTCAGGTAATCTTCAGAATTCTCCAAAGACAATTCAAATGACAGTAATTGAGTTTCTTGACATGGCATTGGTAGACTGTCCAAACTGTGTAAAATTTGTGTCTGTAGACACAACACCTCTGTGTACTTTCAGTTTGGTGTACTAACCAAACTGAATCTAATACCCCTTCCCTCCCACATTTTCCTTTTCCTTCCCAAACATAAACTACCTTTGCCAATATGTGTATCAACCTCATTGTTTACGTGTACATCTCTAGAAATTGCACTGCCGAGATAAACTTATCCACAGCATTCAAAATTTCTTTATGTCCAAAACTAATGATTCTATATGTGGGTGGTATGGTGCTGGCTACTGGTAAGTTTTTTTCATAGTGTTAATTTGTTGCCTCTCAGCCTCCCTAAGCGCACAATCATTTGTGAACCAGAAATAATGTACCAACTCTCCTTCTTCACTTTAGTCTTGGCTTATAGCCTTATCAAGTTAAATAATTTGCCCATCAATGTAGTATCTGACCTTGATGCCATTTTTGTTCTTATTAAAGACATTCAACATCATCACAGAAAACATACTAAAAAGCATGGCAGCAAGATTACAATCATGCTCACTCCGTTGGTAACAGGAAAAATGTAAGATCATTGTCCACTATCCAATATCTGGGCAAATATGCTGACATGAAACTGACAGACAATACTAGTGAACTTCTCCAGGCAACTAAATGTTGCCATAATTTTTCACAAGCCCTCACAATTGATAGTATCAAATGCTTTTGTGAGATGAACAAATGTTATGAACCTCTATTCTGCTCCTGACATTTGTCCTAGAGTTGTCAAGCAGCAAACGCCATATTAACTATTTCTCAGTTCATTCTGAAGCCACACTGGATCTCAAATAAATGACTATCTTCCAGATGAAGGATGATCCCATCGAGGAGGACTCTGGACAAAATCTTGCTGGCAATGACTGAGAGTCACCTGTGATTGACACATGACAACCTATTGAGAGGCAACACAGACATCCATGAACTCCTGGGGATAACTCACATTGGAAGATTTCCTTGGAAGATGCCTTGGAAGATTTCCATAAGTTTTTATATGAGCATTTGGGCTTCCTGCTTTTTAAATCTAAGCTAGAATGAAATTAGCCAGGTGATTTGTCTCATAAGAGGAGCCTAATGACATTCAAAAACCCTTCTTTTTTTTTGGAAGTTTTGCTAAATAGGAAATGACTTTAATCTGAGATATACAGTTAGTGACTTCAACATTAACTAATAATGGTCTGTTGAAAACACTAAGGAACTGTTCAGCTCTTCTCTCCAGGATCATGTCATTATCAATAATCAATGTATCTCAACACTTTCCACACAAATTAAGTCTGATCTAACCAACTGGAAAAATATTAAATGCTCTTGGATTGGGCGAGCAAATATAATAAAGATGACAATACTACCTAAATTAATCTACTC
Source organism: Antechinus flavipes (assembly GCF_016432865.1). Lineage (NCBI taxonomy): Eukaryota > Metazoa > Chordata > Mammalia > Dasyuromorphia > Dasyuridae > Antechinus > Antechinus flavipes. The sequence goes on along the minus strand of NC_067398.1, from coordinate 71,986,778 downwards.
ATTTAGCTCTATACCAATCAGACTCCCAAAAAACTACTTTGATGAATTAGAAAAAATAACAACAAAATTCATATGGAAAAACAAAAGGTCAAGAATTTCAAGGGAATTTATGAAAAAAAAATCAAATGAAGGTGGCCTAGCTGTACCAGATCTAAAATTATATTATAAAGCAGCAGTTACTAAAATCATCTGATATTGGCTAAGAAATAGACTAGTTGATCAATGGAATAGGTTAGGGTCAAAGGACAAAACAGCCAATAACTTTAATAATATAGTGTTTGACAAACCCAAGGACACCAGTTTCTGGGATAAGAATGCATTATTTGACAAAAATTGCTGGGAAAATTGGAAATCAGTATGGCAGAAACTAGGCATTGACCCACACTTAACACCGTACACCAAGATAAGGTCAAAATGGGTTCATGATCTAGGCATAAAGAATGAGATGATAAATAAATTGGAAGAGCATAGGATAGTTTACCTGTCAGACCTGTGGAAGAGGGAGGAATTTATGACCAAAGAAGAACTAGAGATCACTATTGACCACAACATAGAAAATTTTGATTATATCAAACTGAAAAGTTTTTGTACAAACAAAACAAATGCAAACAAGATTAGAAGGGAAAAAATAAACTGGGAAAACATTTTTACAATCAAAGGTTCTGATAAAGGCCTCATTTCCAAAATATATAGAGAACTGACCCTAATCTATAAGAAATCAAACCATTCTCCAATTGATAAATGGTCAAAGGATATGAACAGACAATTCTCAGACGAAGAAATTGAAACTATTTATAGACATATGAAAATATGCTCCAAATCATTATTAATCAGAGAAATGCAAATTAAGACAACTCTGAGATACCACTACACACCTGTCAGATTGGCTAGAATGACAGGGAAAGATAATGGGGAATGTTGGAGGGGATGTGGGAAAACAGGGACACTGATACATTGTTGGTGGAATTGTGAACACATCCAGCCATTCTGGAGAGCAATTTGGAACTATGCTCAAAAAGTTATCAAGCTATGCATACCCTTTGATCTAGCAGTGTTTCTACTGGGCTTATACCCCAAAGAGATACTAAAGAAAGGAAAGGGACCTGTATGTGCCAAAATGTTTGTGGCAGCCCTGTTTGTAGTGGCTAGAAGCTGGAAAATGAAAGGATGTCCATCAATTGGAGAATGGTTGAGTAAATTGTGGTATATGAACATTATGGAATATTATTGTTCTGTAAGGAATGACCAGCAGGATGAATACAGAGAGGACTGGCGAGACTTACATGAACTGATGCTAAGTGAAATGAGCAGAACCAGGAGATCATTATATACCTCAACAATGATACTGTTTGAGGATGTATTCTGATGGAAGTGGACCTCTTCGATAAAGAGAGCCTTAATTGATCAAAGATGGACAGAAGCAGCTACACCCAGAGAAAGAACACTGGAAATGAATATAAACTGCTTGCATTTATGTTTTTCCTCCCGGGTTATTTATACCTTCTGAATCCAATTCTCCCTGTGCAACAAGAAAACTGTTTGGTTCTGCACACATATATTATATCTAGGATATACTGCAACCCATTCAACATGTAAATCTCGGGGAAGGGGTGGAGGGAGGGAGGGGTAAAATCGGAACAGAAATGAATGCAAGGGATAATGCTGTAAAAATTATCCTGGCATGCATTCTATCAATAAAAAATTATTTTAAAAAAAATGTATCTCTATCATCACTGAGTAGTTGAGATGCTCATAAGTCTTTGGCCTATAAATAGTTTTCAGAGCATTATAAAAGCACTTTGGATTGTTATTATCAGCATAAAATTGAACTTCATTGGCTTTCTTATTAAGCCAAGAATCCTGCATCTCTCTAAGCTTAGCCTGCACTTTTTTAACAGCCTTTTATTTTTACAATACTTATAGACAGTTGTCAACATTCATCCTTGCAAAACCTTGTGTTTCAATTTTTTTCTCTCTCTCTACCTCCCATCTTACCTAGACAGCAAGTAATCCAATATAGGTTACACATGTGTGGTTGTTTTAAACATATTTCCACATTTATCATGTTACACAAGAAAAATCAGATTAAAGGGGAAAAGGAAAAAGGAAAAATCAAGTAAGCTATAAATAACAACAAAAAAGTTGAAATGTTATCCTCTCTCTGGATTCAGATGGCTCTCTCCATCACAAGTCTATTGGAACTGGCCTGAATCAACTCAATGTTAAAAAGAGTCATATCCATCAGAGGTGATCATCTTATAATCTTCTTGTTGCTGTGTACAATGTTCTCTTGGTTCTGCTCACTTCACTTAGCATCAGTCCATGTTAAGTCTCTCCATCCCTTTCTGAAATCATTCTGCTGATTATTTTTTATTGAACAATAATCCATAACATTCATATACTATAACATCAACTGGAGATGGGCATCCATTTTATTTCCAATTCCTTGCCACTACAAAAAGGGCTGCTACTAACATTTTTACACAGGTAGATCCTTTTCCCTTTTTTATGATCTCTTTGGGACACTGATCCAGTAGACACAACGCTGAATCAAAGGGTATTGCACTTTACTTTTGATGGAGTTAAAATCTGCCTTTTTCATTTAGCAGCTTCTGGATTTCCCTAGCATTTTCATCAAATCAATCCTGATGTTTGCAAGTGTTTTGATCCCAATGAAAAAATATGGTGCTATACACCAAATTTCTTAAAATTGCCTACTTTTACCTACTCTACTGTTGCCAAACTATGTGCTGTTCCAGCTTCCCCTCCAAATTAGACATGATTTGTTCACCCAGGAAGAAACACTCTAATCTTTTGATATTAAGTCTTCTGATAGTTATCTTGCATTGGAATAGCTGCTTTTGTTGAACACAAATATTTTACTTGGAGAGGAAAAATCTATTATCCGTTCAGCACATCACTTTAATCACTCTCACATCCTATCTCTTCTCATTAGAGTGACATATTAAATGCCAATGTTTGCTGCAAGGGTACATCTGTGAAGTTCTGTTATATTTAGGTAAATAGAAGAGAATTGGTGATAACAAAGTCATTAAACACACAAGTCTTCAGTAATAAGTAAAAGTTGTTGCTGTTTCCAACTCCATTCCTCCTAAAGATTCCCAGCTTGTCTGATAGGCTTTGCTTACTATTAGTTTTGATTGCAAACCTATGCCAGTTCCCTGGTGCTCCCTATCACAATTATTGTGTTATCTTCAGTAAGCTGACCTTAATTAGCCAGCCTAGCTTCACTCAAGGGTACTATTTGGATGGAATACCTGCTGAGTTCTTTCATAACAAGACCTTTTTGTCTTTGAAATCTACCAGATTTTATGTTGTCCTTAAGAGTTAACACGTTACATATCAATAATGAATGGACTCATCTTTGTAGAATTTTTTGTGCTTTGATCACAGGTTGGAATACACCCCTGCCATAGGAGGCAGGTCAGGGTTGAGTGAAGCAGCCAATTTGTAGTGGGCCCTTTCTAGCCCATTTTTCATGTCAGGAGGTAAGGAGTGTGGTGCTTTAAAAAGATTGCTTAGACGCCTACTAGTCCACAGCTACTTTGGTCCAAAGAAAAGATATTTCTATGACCTGGGACACCTAAGTGTAAGGCTGTAACTATAGCTCCCAATGTTTCTGCACATGCCATAGGACTATGAGGTAGGTAGAAATGTTATGGGTGATGTTTTTTTATTCATGTATAAGTTAGATTTAAATGAGACAGAATTGCACAAAATCACTGGTCTCACTCTCTTGTCCAGTCAGTGGTATCCAAAAACAAGATAAAAGTCAAGACGACTGACAATGGCTTGGGACACAATGATTGACCTTGGCTTCTTTGATGATTGACCAAGCTCTAAAAGTTCCCAGCTTCTATTTTAGTCACTCTTGTGTCCACTAAAATGAAATATTCTCATCTGCTCATTCCAGAAAAGAAAGCCATCACTGATGGGTTTGAAAATCCCAGATTACTTTCAACCTGGTTTAACCCATCTGTTGGAATGTTAGCAAAGGTGTAATCTCTGCATGTACACAGCTCCCTGGAGCCATAAGTGAAGACTGAGTCAATCAGGTAGCACAAGTGGAAAGCACATGCTGAAAGCAGCCTCAACACTAGAGGCTCAAGTATTTACTGGATATCATACACATCAAAAGACAAAAGCTTCCTTCAAGGAGCTTTCATGCTTCATCATCATTCTCTATAGTGAAAACAGCTGTTTCATCTAAAAAAGCATTCTAAACCTTGGAAAGTATCTGGTATTTGTTATATAGTTACAAGTGTTCAATATCTTTCCCCCTTTATTCCTCTGTTACCTTTTCCCTCCCTTCAACTTTTTCTTTGTTTCCATATTTCATGGTTTTAAAAAACCATTTTCCCTTACATTCATATATGTGGAGAAACATCAAGCCTATTACATTCACTTTAAGAAGAAAATCAACATGACTTCTGACAAAGAAAACAATGGCTTGATCACAATAGACAAATTGTACATCTACATCATGCAGAACACTTTTCTCCAAAGTTTCTGGAATTTACATGTTCAACTTTTTCTAATTCTTGCTACTACTACTTCCTAAAAGTAGATAACTTTCTAAGTTATGACCTTGACTCTTTGTATTCTCCATCATAGGCCCTATTCCTTGTTTTCCATGTATCTTCCTTAAATTCCCATTCTCAGGTCCTCTCCTCCCCCTTGTCAAATCCTTGTTTCTGCTCATGGAAACCTTTCCTTTTCACTAAGATTGATAAATCAATTAAGAAATATTTATTAAGTATCTGTTATGTACCAGGCACTGTGTTTGGCACTGGAGATTCAAAGACAAAAAATACAATAGTCCTTGCCCTCAAAGAGATTACATTCTTTCCAGAGACAACACTTAAACATAGGAATATACACAAAATAAATACAAGGTACTGGTGGGAATTGAGAGAAGGAGATAGCAGCTGGAAAGATTAGGAAAGACCTTATGTAGGATGTGGACTTTGACTTGAGCAATACTAGGATTCTAAGATATGCAATTGGGGCATGGATCATATAAAGCACAGAGATTAGAAGGGAATAGTGTATGTTACCAATGCAAAGAAGTGAAGCTTGGGAAGCTATAAAAGGGAAAAGAGACTATAAAAAGAAAATAACATACAATATAGCTAGAAAGCTAGGTTGAAATAAGGTTGTAAAAATATACAGTTACCAAACAGAGGAATCTGAATTTGATTATACATCTGATAAAGAACATGCTGAATAGGAAAATATTATGGTCAGATCTATCCATTAAGAATATCACTTTGGCAGCTGTGTGGAAGATAAATTCGAGTAGCTGGAATCTAAAGTCTGAGACATCAATTTGTGGCTACTGAAAAATAGCCAAGCAAAGAATGAGAAGGGATTTATCTAGGATGGTGGTGAGCCAGCCTAGCTTCATTCAAGGGTACTATTTGGATGCAATTTTAGTCACTCTTATGTCCACTGAAACAAATTATTCCTCCTCTGCCCATTTCAATAGAGAAAGCCATAACTGATGGGTTTGAAAATCCTAGGTTACTTTCAACCTGGTTTAATCCATCTGCTGGAATAGTTTTGCAAAAAGGGAACAAATGAGAGAGATGTAAAAGAGAGAGAAGTAGCAAAACTTGGCAACTGATCAGATATGATAGATGGGGGCAGGGAAGGAAAGTGACAAGTCTTCATTTCTCTTCTCATTGTATCAATCTCCATAATTCCATTAAACAAGGGTTCTTGATATATTTTGAGTCATGGAGTCTTCTGGAAGTCTAGGAAAGTCTATGAATCCCTACTTCAAGAGTGATATTATTGTTATCTACATTTAAATAGAAAGGAATAGTCTGGACTACATTTGGAAAGCACCCAAAGCTGCAGTCTAACACAGAAATTCATCTTTTTAGCTTTTCTGTTGATTTTTTTTCTTTTCAACAGAAACTTTTATTTCTGTTGATTCTATAAGACTGAAAATCACGATACACCACAATATCTGAAGAACCAAGATTATAAGTTACTCAACAAAAAGGAAGGCAGATAGGTAACTCAGTCTATAGAGTTTGGGATTTTGAGAAAAGATATGATTTCAAATCTTGCCTTAGACACCTACTAATAGTATAATCACAAATCACCTAATCTCTCTCAGCTTTAGTTTCCTCATTTGTAAAACAGGGATAGTAACATCTACTTTTCAAGGTTATTGTAAATATCAAATAAGTTAACACAAAAGTGAGTTTTTAAACATATAAATTATAGGTGTATCTGCATCATTATCATAATTCTTTAGAGACAATGAAACCTACATATAACAGGTAAATTTAGGATAGCATAATACCAATAACAATAAAAATAATAATGAAATAATAGCCATTATAAAGTACTATAGACTTTACTTTCTTTTTATAGAGATGAAAACTGAAGCTATGAGAAGCTAAGCAATAATCTCCTTTGTTACATTGAATTTAAAACTGTATCAGAAGCCAGGTCTTTCCAATTAGAAGCCTATCCCTCTAGATTCTAGACTCAAAGAATTGTATGCAAAAAGTAACATCAAATATATCATACAATAAATGTATAATTGGAAAAGATGTGTAAGTCAAGTCATGAAAGCCATGAACCTGTTACCATACTGCTACCCACAAATTGTTAAAAGACTCAAGAAAAGGAATGCTTCTTCAGCAATTTGATAGTTCCCATAGGAAGAATCCAAGAAGCCATGTACAAAAACAAAATCTACACATGATGAGAAAGGGTCAATGGGTTTACATCTACAACTTTGGAAGATGTAACCTTGATACAGTATATATCTAAAAGCAATATTATATTCTGATTTCATGTTATGAAAGGCAATATGGTATTATAGATGAATAATCACTTAGGAACAGTAACATCTGTTTTCAAATCCTGCCTCTCATACAAAATTATTTACCAAAAGTTAAATTCAAGTAAATTCAACATACATTTATTAAACAACTCCAGTGTACGTGGTACCCTGCTAAGTGCTATGAAAACTGAAATAATATGAAAAATTCCCTTTTTTTTAGAAGGAATTTCAGCAGAGATACAACACTTAAAGAAGTAAATGCAAGATAGAGAACAGTTTAAAACTAAAAATAATTGTTATTCTATAACAATGACCACCTCTATACATTTAACCTAATTCTTGCCTGAGCGTCAATTCATATCGTTGACTCTTGGGCATCTTGATCTGGATGTCCCATAGACATCTTAAAACAGCATCTCTATATCTTTACTTCTTCTGAAATTCTCTATTATGGTCAAGTTCAACATTATCCAAGCTCAAAATTCAGTGTCAATTTTGATTCCACACTTACACTTACCCTACATAACCAACTGATTACCAAGTCTTATTTCTTTCCTACAAATCTTTCCTATATATCCCCTTCTTTCCACTTCATCTCCACCTTGGTTCGGGTTTATCACCACTTCACACTTCAAATATTAACATTGGCCTTCCATTTGGTCTTCTTGCTTCAACTCTGTCCCCATTTCAGTCCATCCTCCACTCAGCTGCCAAAGTAATCTTCCTGAAGTATAGATCTAAACACATCATCCCATTCCCACTCAATAAATTTTAATGACTTGTAATTCCAACAGGGTCAAATATAAAATTGTTTGCTTTTAAAGTGCTTTATAATTTGTCCCATTTTTACCTTTTCAGTCTTCTTATAATTTCCTTATCTCTATATTCTCTGTGTTCCCAAACCACTCACCCCTTGCCATGCCTCATATATGACACTCCAAATTTAGATTCTCCCATCTTTTCACTGACTGTCCCCTAGAGGCCTGAAATGCTCTCCTTCCTCTTACTTTTGCTTCCTCAATTTCCTGGTCCAATTTGAATATCTCCTAGAGGTGGGCTTTTCCTGGCTCCCCTTTCTCCCTCTCCCTACTGCAACTATCCCCCTTCTGAGATTAATTTACAATTATATTACATATATTCTATTTGTCTAATTCTTGCATGTTATCTTCTCCATTAAAATGTGTACTCCCTAAAGGTTTTTTTTTTTTCCTTTTCGTTGTATCTTTAGGGGATTATTTCCCCTTTCTTTGTGAATTCAGACACAAAGAAAAATTTTTACTATGCACAATGCCTGGTGCATAGTAAGCACTTAATAAATGCTTGTTGACAACTTGAGAAAAGGCTTCCCAAAGGCCAACATCTGTCAGTTACACTTGGAATGAAGATAAGTGCCTTTAAGAGGTAGAAGTGAGAAAGGGAAGTATTCAACACATAGGGAAGAGTCTGTAGGAGGAAATGTGGAAACAGGAGGTGCAAATGACACTATTTATCTGAAACACCAAGTATGTGAAAAGTAGCCATGAAGACTAAGGAGTTGAGATTTTATCCTAGAAGCAATAGGAAACCACTGAAGATTAATGGACAGCAAAGATGGAGTGAGATCTGTGTTTTAAAAAGAATTTTGGGAGCAGTAGAAAGGATCTAACTGTTCACATAATGTTTGTCAAATAATTATTTTTCTGTGTGCAAAACAAGTTTATGTCACTAGACCTGGGTCTGAATCCCAGTTCAAATTCTTAGTATCTATGTGACCTTAGGCAGGCCACTTAACTGCTCACTTGGCTTTAACTTTTAATTCCTTTGATCCAATCACACTACTTTTTCATAAAGCTCTCATCTTGAGTTGTAAAATTATGTATATCAAGAAGTCTGAATAAACATTGAATTTCCAAGATTTCATAATATCATCTAGTCATAAACTATTTTAGAAGAAAAACACTAGGAAAACAATAAATTTATTCTCTGAAAAATTTACCTAAGAATAAATTAGATGTAACTAAAAGAAGATGTTGTAAGACATATACATTTCTTCTAAGGTATATGTAAAAAGGATCCTCATAGTATAAGTGCTATTTACCCATAAAGAATAAAGGATGCAGGAGTAGATTAGTAACCTCTTCCACTTCTGAGTGCCTGTCCCTAATCTAACATCATAGTATGTAATGGGCTGAGGCTTGAGTTGATGCACTGAGGTTCCAAGCACAGTGAGGCTAAATAGTAATTGGACCATACTCTATTAATATATAAGCTTGGAGAAAGAATGGCCCCCGCCCACTCTTTGTGCAAGTCCTGATGTGTTGTATAGGAAATGACAATTTTGGTGGGTGGAGGCAGGGGAGTGGAAAAGGAAGGGGAAGGAGAGACTGGGAGCATTTTGAGATTGCGATTGCGAAGGCTTTTCAGCTCAGATCTCTCTTTGCTAGCTGGCTTCCTGTCGCAGTTGCCCATATTGCTATCACAATCTTTTTTCACCTCTTCACTTCAATAAAGATTGAAGATTTTTCCCTTAACCTGAATTCCTGACTCCGGCTGATTTTAAATACGCGGTCATTACAATAGTAGGGAATTCCTAAACCAAGAATGTGTCCAGAATCTGTAAATACCCCCAGGAGTTCTCTAAGTTGTACAAGAGTAATTCTAACAAAGATAAATCAGGCTTACCTAAAGAAATATAAATCCAGAATTCACATCTATGCTAGATTCCTCTTAATACCTCAAAATAAAACAAATAAATGATAGAGCTTGTTAACTTTTTCAAATGTTTTCTTTTATTTCCTTGGGGCTCAAGACAAAGATACGTTTATATTTATACTACTAAAATAATGCTATCTTTATTTTGATGTAAAGGGATATTTTGAGTAATAATTTTAAATTTTTTCATTAATGTTTAAGGTGATACATAAAAAGTGTGTTGCTGACAAGCTGAGTTGGAAAAACTACTCATCTTAATAGCTAATATTTATATAATGCTTACTATGTGCCAGACACCATGTCAAGTGTTTTACAGCTGTTCTAGTTCTTCCTCACAAAAATCCTGGAAGGAAGAGCTACTATTATCCTCATTTTACATATAAAGAAATTGAGACAAGTTACTTGCCATAGCTAGTACATATACATACATAATACATACAGCTTGTAAGTGTATGGACTCAAATTTGAATTTAGGTAGACTCTAGGCCTAGCATTTTATCCACTATGCCACCTAGAGTTTGAATTAATTGGTATCTATATGAAAGTAAAGGGATCCAGAGGAGGTCTTTCCCTACTAGCACAGTTAGTTAAACCCCCGTGACAGATCTTAAAAATGGCATAGCCATAGATTCCCTCCTAAGTGGCTTTGCCCTGAGCCGCCTTCTCTTTATAACCATTTTGTTTATAACCATTTTTGTTTATAACTATTCTCTTAGTAATTTCATCAATTCCCATGGACTGAATTAATTATCATCTCTGTGCAAATGACTACCAGAACTCTATATTCAAATTTCATCTATCTTCTGAGGCCCAGATGTCTTCTGGACATCTTCAACTATTTCCCTAATATGTAACTTTAACTTTGAAAACAAAACTCATTATCCACATCTACTCTACACCTTTTCTTCCAAGACTATTACCATAGTCTCCTAATATGTCTACTGCCTCAATACATCCTCCATAGAACTGCTAAAGGCATTTTCCTAAAACACATATCTGATCATATCACTCTCCTGCTCAAAAAACATTAGTTGCTCCCTATTTTGCTTCTAGGATGAAATATAAAGTCTTCTTCACAACAATCACAAGTTTTTTACAATTCTTACAGACATACTTTCCCTCCTTGTATGCTATAGCTCCCATAAAGACCTTGAATTCCCTTTATATCTAGCATGTATATATTTATTTTTTCAAGCTTTTTATTTTCAAAATATATGCATAGTTTTCAACATTCATCCTCATAACACCTTATGTTCCAAATTTTTTCTTCCTCCCTTCCTTTCCTCTACCTCCTTCCCTAGACAACACATAATTCAATATATGTTAAACATGTGCTATTCTTCTATATATATTTCCACACTTATCATGCTGGACAAGAAAAATCAGATCAAAAAAGGAAAAAAATGAGAAAGAAGACAAAATGCAAGCAAACAACAAGTGAAAATACTTTGCTGTGACCCACATTCAGTACCCCCCATAGTCTTCTCTTTGGGTGCAGATGGCTCTCTCCATCTCCCCCATCCATTGGAACTGGTCTGAATTATCTTGCTATTGAAAAGAGCTATCAGAATTGATCATCATATAATCTTGCTGTTGCTATGCACAATGTTCTCTTCATTCTACTCACTTTACTTAGCATCAATTCAAGTAAGTCCAGGTCTCTCTAAAATCATCCTGCTGATTTGGAACTATGCTCAAAAAGCTATCAAACTGTGCATACTCTTTGACCCAGCAATGTTACTACTGGGCTTATATCCCAAAGAGATTTTAAAGAAGGGAAAGGGGCCTGTATGTGTAAGAATGTTTGTGGCAGCCCTCTTTGTAGTCGCCAGAAACTGGAAACTGAGTGGATGTCTATCAATTGGAGAATGGCTGAATAAATTGTGGTATAGAATATTATGGAGTATTATTGCTCTGTAAGAAATGACCAGCAGGATGATTTCAGAAAGGCCTGGAGAGACTTACATGAACTGATGCTGAGTGAAATGAGCAGAATCAGAAGATCATCACATACTTCAATAACAATACTATATGATCAATTCTGATGGACATGGCCCTCTTCAACAATGAAGATGAACTAAATCAGTTCCAATAGAACAGTAATGAACTGAACCAGCTGCACACAGGGAAAGAACTCTGGGAGATGACTATGAACCACTACATAGATTTCCCAATCCTTCTATTTTTTTTCCACCTGCATTTTTGTTTTCCTTCACAGGTTAATTGTACACTATTTCAAAGTCTGACTCTTTTTATACAGCAAAATAACTGTTTGGACATGTATACATATATTGTATTTAACTTATACTTTAACATATTTAACATGTATTGGTCAACCTGCCATCTGGGGGAAGGGGTGGGGGGAAGGAGGAAAAAAGTTGCAACAAAAGTATTTGCAACTGTCAATGCTGAAAAATTATCTATGCATATATCTTGTAAATAAAAAGCTATTACAAAAAAAAGTCACATAAAAAATAAAATAAAATAAAATCATCCTGCTGATCGTTTCTTATAGAACAATAATATTCCATTAATTCATATACTATAACTTATTCAGCCATTCCCCATCTAATGGACATCCATTCAGTTTCCTGTTCTTTACCACCCCAAACAGGGCAGTTACAAACATATGGATCCCTTTCCCTCCTTTATGACTTTTTTGGGATACTGGCCCAGTAGAAACACTACTGAATCAAAAGATATGCACAGTTTGATAGTCCTTTGGGCATAATTCCACATTAGCAAGTTTCACATTAGATTTCACTAGCTGGCTACTTCTTTAGCTCCTCCCTTTATCTTGCTGAGGGTAGAAACTATCATCCCTGCTCAATTTTGTCCCAGTGTTTCAACAAAGCACTTAGCACAAAGTATTTGTTGAATAAGTGTTTGCTATTTTATTGATACCTCCCATGACTCTAACCAAGGTTTCTGGAGTTTGTCTGAGTCTCAACAAACTAGAGGACTTGCTTTGAAATGGATTATATGTAAATTCACATAAAACATCTTCCAATTAGTTTAACAGCTGAACTATATACTGGCCACCTATCCTCCCCTTTTTCCCCCTTCAGCTCACCCCCCCCCAAAAAAAAACAGATTTATAAGTACTAAAAAAGATACACATGGGCAGAATAAGTCATTAAATAGGAAACCATTAACCTTTAGTTACTTTTTCCTTAAATTATAAATTTTTATCTATACCTGGTCACACTTTACATATTTTCCTGAATAAAACTTATTTTGTATTTTTATATCATTCCCTGACAAGCATATCACAAGTTTTTATTGGAAAGATACCTATTGAAATAATATTCCAATTAGTTCATTCTTCTTTACTTAGCTGTTACTATTTAAAAGACCTTGCTTACTATATATTATATTGAAAAACTAAATGATGTCTGAGAATCATTAATAATGTGATTATCTCAGTAGAAGAAACATTGTATCAACAAATGAATCTTTCTGTTCAGAGAGATATAATTGGGATGAAAAGAAGAAAAAGAAAAGGAATATTCTTTTCCGAATTTTTGCCCCATGTTCTTTTTCTTTCCCTGATTTTACATGACTATTAGAGATACTTAAATATTTTAAAAACAACATCAGGTAAAACCACCAGAGAATGTTTCCATTTTTGTTTATGCTACCTTCACAGACTACCTTTAAAAATATTCTCAGACCTATCATTGCCCTTAAAAGATTCAATTAAATGGTAAAGAGCGAACTTCCAAGAGGAAGTCACCACCAAATGGTATTCACAGCTAGGCAAAAATAGCCTTACTTGTCACCCCACAGTCTCTTTTTGCCATAACATACTAGCCAACTACCAGTTTCAAAATGATGGAGTGAAGAAGGAAACCTCTGAAGTCCTCCCAAATTCCCCTCCAAATAACTAGAAAACTGACTCAGAATTCATCTAGGAGCATAGAAGCAGCTTAGCAGCCTCCAAACTTGGGGCAATTCACCACTGAAGTCCTACCCTTATATAAGAAGTGGACCCCTGGGAAAATGAGTGATCTGTCCTGTTCAGCAAGGGCCTACTCTAATAAGCCCATCCCCAGCACAAGCCACCAGTGAGCTCTGAGCCCATTGCTAATCACTAGTAAAGTTTCACTCCAGGGCTGGCCAATATCAAGACAGAGACCTTGTAGCAGCAACCCAGCAACAGAGACTCACCCTGGGGCAATAAGATTCCTCATCTAGGGCCAGTCAAAATAAAGATTCTCTTACCATAATAAAGTAGCAACAAGGTCCCATACCTGAAGCAGATTAGCTGCTAAATCTCCAATAGAGAGACCAACAGAAAAAGTCTACTCCCAGTACAAGCCATAAGGGAAGCCTACTCTCTTAAAAAGATAAGCAGCTAAGCCCTGAAACCCAGTGAAAGCCAGAAGAATCCCAGAACAAAATGCTTGGGACAGTTAAGGACAAGAGTCCAACTCTAATATAAAAACACCCACAAATATATATACAAACACAGAAATACACAAACAGAAAAAAATGAGCAAAAAGGCCAAAAAAACAGCTTGACTATATAAAGTTATATGGTTATAGAGAGGATCAAATCATAAGTTTAAAAGAGTGTCCAAATGGCTACATAAGAAGTCTCAAAAGAAAAATGTAATTTGGTCTCAAGCTTAAAAGAATTCCTTGAATAGCTTTAAAAGACTTTTAAAAAGCAAATTAGAGCAGAAGAAAAATTAGGGAAAGAAATAAGAACAATGCAAGAGAATCATAAAAAAAGAGCCATCAGTATAGAAAAAAATAGATAAAAAAATCACTGGGGAAAATAAGTCTCCAAAAAGTAGAAGTGGTCAAATGGAAAAGGAAGTACAAAAGCTAACTGAAGAAAAAAATTTCTTAAAAAGTTAGAATTAAACATGTGATAAACTAATGATACTATATAACAAAACAAAAAGAAAAAAAAAGAAATAAGAGAAAATATCAGATTTCTGATTGGAAAAACAACTGACCTAGAAAATAGATCTAGGAGAGAAAATATAAGAATTATTGAACTACCTGAAAGCCATGATCAAAAAAAAAAAAAAAGCCACAAAAACACCTGGACATCTTTCAAGTAATTATCAAAGCAAACTATTTTATTATATTAAAACCCAAGGGCAAAAGAGAAATTGAATGAAATGAATTTCATTGCCTGAGATACTAAAATAAAAACTCCCAGGAAAATCATAACCAGATCGCAGACCTTACAGATCAAGGAAAAGTATGCCTAAAAGAAACAATGCAGATAACATGGAGTTACAGTCAGGATTAGACAGAATTTGATAGTTTCCACATTAAAAAACTGGAAGGAATAGAATGATAAACTGGAGGCAAAGGAATTGGGATTACAACTATGAATCAACTGCCCAGCAAAATTTTCAGAAGGGGAAATGGAAATATTTTTAAAAATAGAGGATTTTTAAGTGTTTCTGATTAAAAGACCAGAGATGAATAAAAAAAAATCTGACCTCAAATACTAGACTCAAGGGAAAGATAAAAAGGAAAAAAGAGAAACAAGAAAGAAAGAACATAAGAAATCCATTAAGGTTAAATTGTTTATTTTTCTACATGTCAAGATAATATTTGTATTTAAAACTTTATTATCATAAAAGCAATTAGGGGGAATATATATAAACAGAGAACATATAAGGTGACTTTGGTGGGATAATAACAAAAAAAAAAAACTGAAAAGGGTAAAAAAGAAAATTGTACTGGGAGGATGAAGGAAGAGATTGAATGGGGTAAATTATCCTATATAAAAGAGGCATGAAAGAGCTATAATAATGGAGGAAAGATGGAAGCAGGCAGTCAAAGTTTAAGTTTACTCTCATCAAAATTTGCTCAAAGAGGGAGTAATATATATACTCAGTTGCATTTAGAAATCTATCTTATCCTAGAAGGAATTAAAAGGGATGGAGATAATGGAAGGGAAGGGAGGACTGATAAAAGAAAGGGTATATTGCAAAAGGTAGTGATCAGAAGAAAATCACTTTTGAGAAAATGAGGGCAAGTGGGAAAGGAGATAAACAAGTGAAAAATTCCATAAAGGGAAATACACAGTTTTCATCACTATATAATGTGAATGTGATGAACTCACTCATAAAATAAAAAAAAGATAGCATAATGGATTAAAAAACAGAATTCTACAATATTGTTTACCAAAAACAAAACAAAACAAAACAAAAACAAAAACAAAACACATTTGAAGTAGAGAGATACACACAGAATAAAGATAAGGGGCTAGAGCAGAATCTATCACACTTCAGTTTAAGAAAAGAAAGAAGACATAGCAATTAAAATCTAAGACAAAGCAAAAGCAAAAATAGATCTAATAAAAGAGAACGAAAGAAACTACATCTTACTAAAAGATACCATAGAAAAATGAAGTATTGCAATACTAAATATAAATGCACCAAATGGTATATTATCTAATTTCTGAAGGAGAATTTGAATGAGTTTTGGAAATAGTTATATTTCCAAATTATACTAGTGGGAGATGTCAACTTTCTCCTCTCAGAACTAAATACATCTAACTAAAAAATAAACAAGAAAAAAGTTAAGGAAGTGATAAAATGTTATATTTAGAAAATCCTAAAAAAAAATTTTTAATTATTTGAAATAACTTTAGCAAAGCACAAGATATAAACTAAACTCACATACATAATCAGCATTTTTATACATTACCAGCAAAGCTCAGCAGCAAAAGATAGGGAAAGTTTCATTTCAAATAACTGTAGACAATATAAAATACTCTTTATTTGTTAACACAAACCCAGGAACTATGTGAACAAAACTAAAAAGCACTTTTCACAGAAATAAAGTCAAATCAAAACAACTTGAAAAATATTAATTGTTCATGGGTATTTCAAGCCAAAATAATGAAAATTACAATCCTACCTAAATTAAATAAATTTATTCAATATCATGCTAATCAAACTTCAAAAAAAATTTACAGAGATAGGATAATCAAAAATATCAAGGGAATCAATGAAAAAATAAAGTGTAGTTACAGATCTCAAATTGTCCTACAAAGTGTTAATCATCAAAACAATCTGGCATTAGCTAAGAAACAGAATGGTGGATCAGTAAAATAGATTAGGTACACATTACATTATGGAAAATGACCATAGCAATCCAGTATGGGATAAACCCAAAGATTCAAACTTTTAAAACAAAAACTCATTATTTGAGAAAAACTGCTGGAAAAATTAGGAAACAGTATGGCAGAAACTAGACTACCAACTCACACCATATACTACCAGTAAGGTCAAAAAGGATATATGATTTAAACATAAAGAATGATACTATAACAAATTAAGAAAGTATGATTTATGAATAAGGAAAAAAATTAGGACTTCAGATGTAGAAAATATTACAAAATGTAAAGGAGATCATTTTGATTATAGAAATTAAAAAGTTCTTCCACAAACAAAACCAATGCAATCAAAAAATTATAAAAATATAAGTCATTCCCCACTTGATAACTGGTCAAAGGATTTGAAAAGGCAGTTTTCAAAGATCTATAATCATATGAAAAAATGTTCTAAATGACTATACATCAAAGAAATGCAAATTAAAGTAATTCTGAAGTACCACTTCCCACCTATCAGTGGCTAATATAATAGAAAAATGATAAATATTGAAAGGAGATGTGGGGGTGGGGGTGGGGGAGAAGGGAAAAAAACCTATTTGTACAAAAATATATATGGCAGCTCTTTTTTAGTGGCTAAAAATTGGGAGCCAAAGGGATGGCCATCAATTGGGAAATGACCAAATAATCTTTGGTTTATGATTGTGATGGAATATTATTGTGCTATAATAAATGACAAGAACAATTTCAGAAAAATTTGGAGTGGTTTACATAAATTGATGCACAGTAAAGTCAACAGAACCAGGAAAATGTTGTGCAGAGTTACACCAATATTATTTTATGAAGAAATGTGAATTATTTAGCTATTATCATCAAGATGAGCCAAGATAATCCCAAAGGACTAATGATGAATCATACTACCCAACTCCAGAGAAAGAACTGATATTAATTGAATACAGATAGAAACATGCTATTTTTCACTTTCATTCTTTTATTTGAGTTTTCTTGTACAAAATGACCAATATACATAGCTGCATGTATAGAACCTATATCTGATTGCTTACCCTGTCAGGGGAAAGGGAAAGATAAAATTTAGAACTCAAAACTTTAAATAAAAATGTTTTTTCAAAAATTGTGGGGGGAAAATAACATAATGGCCAACTCTGTCTAACAAAAAAGAAAGCATTTTGAACAGAGAACACTAATAATCAAATCCTAGAAAATTCTGTCTTTTTATTCACCTTTCATTCACCATTCATCCATTAACTACTGTCCCCAAAGCTTCTATATCATACTCTAATAACCTTGTCCTACCCTCAAGCTACCAGTAGTTCAGGGTACAAGAGAAGTAGAAGTTTTTTAAAAGCTTTTTCACCCTGCCTCTCAAGAACTATTTTAAAAAGAAAAATAAAAACCATTTTGATTGCTATTATTGCCTTTATAAGATTCCTTTTCCCACTTTAACATACAAGAAAATTAATGAAAAAAGGAAAATTAAACATAGGAAAACAAGCACACATTCTGCTAACAAAAAAAATTTCTGTTTTTTATTCAACAACATTACAACCACTTAATTGTTTTTCACTTATCCTTGTAGCTTTTGATATTAGATGGGTAGCGTAATAGTTAATGTTACTTACAACTAGCCAACATTTGATTTCTGTCTATGACAGTCTTTCCATTGCATTGCTATTTTGATAATACTGTCTCATCTGTTTTCAGATCTTCTTGGCAGAACAATTTGTATAAGACCATACTCATAATGGATATTTAACTATTTGTTAAAGATGTTGATGATATTTTTCTCACCTAAATCAAAGTCCATACACGTAAGTGAAAAGACTAAGATAAGTCTTTGTTTATGTTGTGATTAGTGATATAGTAAAGTGGGAAAAGTACTTAAGCATAATAAAATGAAAAAAATGAAATGAAATAAAAAGGCAAAATGAAAAAGTACTGATGCATAATAAAGTGAAAAATCAAATAAATGCCTTGTACAATTAATGTATTACTAGAAAACAATAATCCTTCCTCAATTCCTAAAATTCACCAAAATAACTGCTTAGCATTTAGTAGATTGGCACAATTTACTATTTCTAAATTACCCTTGATTTTTCATTAAATGTTTTGTAAAATTATGTAGAACAAATAACTATCTAGAAATGATATTTAGTAACCAAGGAATGATTTAAACCTCTATAATTCATTTGAAAAGATTTACAACAATCAAAACAGTTAAGTATGCTTTCATTTACAAATAGTATATGATCTTTCTTAACTCAGAATAGTAAGAATTATAGATTTTAAATCACTTTATTTATCCATTTAAGTGATAAAGATTTCATACTGAAGATACATTTAAATTTTTTAAAATTTATATTATTTCATATAGTGCCCTAAAATTTGAGGCTTTACTGTGTGTGTCATTCATATAACATTGTATGCATATAACAAATATATATATATATATATCAAAACATATGTATAAAACATTACACATATGTAGATATATTTAGATAACATAAAAAAGTAGTAAACTACAGCAAGTAACAAAGTTCAAGTAACTGAGAAAAAAATGAGAGGGGACCAGTAGAGATCCATCAAGAGCTGAAATGGAGGCAGAAAACAGTACTTTTCTACTGATGTTCATATTTTAATTATTAAAATAGAGGGAAAAACAGTTTTTCTGTTGTTTAAATTCCATTACTGAGCTCAAAATATAAATTACATTTTTATATCAGTGACAGCTATTATAAACAGCTAAAAGAGAATTTTCAACAAAAAAATAGGTTTTTTTTCCTTCTTTCTGTTTTGTTCTGTTGTCTCTTGTTGGTGATCTAGATTTTCTTAGGCTCTTTCTGGATTATTCACAGAGTGAAAGATAAATATTAGTAATATGACAGAAAAATTAGGAACATTCATTCAAATGGTCACGTGTAAACTAAAGACATAAAAAAAAAGGATCAAATGAATGAATGCATAGTCATTTCATAGGATAAAGAATGAAGGAGTCATAAAAAGAAATTACCTACTCACTGAGTTATGTTAGACATATTTCACATAACAGGTAATATTAGCTAGATACCATTATATTGTTTTATTTAGCACCTAAAATTTGAAGGTGTGATATTTTAAAATAATATGAAAATATTGTTTCTTTTCACATAGATTGAACTGTTTGTTACCTTCCCTATTTCTCTTTCTTTTGAATTAGTAATATTTTTTCTCAAGACATATGCTAAAAAAAATGGCACTACTAAACTACAGTGGCCAGGGGAAATGTTAAGAGAGAATGGGAGCACCTAAAGGTTTTACATAATATTGAACTAGGGAGATAGTGTATAAGACTGAAGAATGCTAAGGCTTTCTTTGCTTGGAATACCATAGAGAAATCATGAAGAAATACATTAAGAGTCAAATTTAAAAAAAATACTACCATAAATACTGAACAAGTTTTGGGTGTTTGAGGATATGATAGATTTTACCAGAGAAGTCATTTTGAGTATTTTAAGTTACTCTCTTGATTTTTTTTGGAACTAATGTATTTTTGGAACTAATGACTGTTCAGTCAGGGATATCATCCATTTTTTTTTTCTAAAACCCGGCTGTTTAAGAATTTATAAATGAAGAATTGATTTCAGTATGGGGGCCAGGAAAGTTCCATACAAACATAACATATCCCGAAATGTCCTATAACGGTTTAATGACCCCCCAAAAAGCCTACTCTTGATGTTATACATGTCTCTAATATCAGGATTACACATCTGTTTTTCACATACCATACCTTATTTAGTCTGGCAACAGGATCACAAGGAGAATTTGTGCATGCATCAGGTCCTTTTGTCCCATTTTCCATGGGGATAACTGAAAGAATGTGTAACATTATATCAAGGGTCTAAAACCACTACTAATATTCATTAAAAGGGCATCATTTTTTTTTAATTTAGCAGGCCTATCAAAGTCCTTTCTTAACAACAAAGATAACTATAACAGGTTCTACTGCCACATTACTACCTTCATGAACAAGCATAATCAGGAATTTTGAGAGAAATGTTAGACTACTCAAATTAAATACATTTAAAAATTAATCAACTTCAGAGTGTGAATTGCTTGTAACAAGCTGCTGATTTGAATAATTCAGATGCAAGAGAAAAACTTCTTTCCTTAAATACAGGATTTTCAGATTTAATCTTACAAAATGTTTCAAGTTTCTGCTTCCCATTTCCTTTATGAAATTGTTTTATTAACTTCCTTTCGGATCTGTAAAGATCCACTTGTTTCCTAATAGCAATTTAATTCATTTTTACAGAACAATTGTTTGGCCTATTCTGCTGCATGTAAATGGATTTTTCTTTAGAGGTTTCACTTAAGAATTTTTTTCTTCATGCTTACATCTGCCATAGTCATGTTTATCTTTTAGATTTTTCAGTCAGCATCCACTATGCCAAAACATAAAAAATCAAATTTTGACTTAAATTATGAAAATAATTTAGGTTCCAAAAAACTCTACTGTTAAACATGAATGTCAATTTCATGTGGATTGGTTATCTTCATTAAACAATTTCACAGGATTATTGCTCAAGTCTATTCTTCCTGTAAAGACCTTATAAAAATCAATTACAAGAAAATCTCTCTCAGGTAACAAAATTATTTTCTAACAGTTCTTACTAATTGAACTTCAGTTTGGAACCTGGTAGGTTAATCAGTCAACAAAAAAAATATATTGAGTTCTTAACATTAATACATTAATATTCATAATTAATAATTTCTTAAAAGAATCACAAGGAAATATTACTTTAAGTTAAAACTACTAGGAAGCCAGAATATAGAAAGTATGACCAAAAAAAAAACCTACAAAAATGGTTCCAAAAAGTGAAAACAAAAAGAGAAGTTCCATAACTGTTACCATACTTGGTAATCATAAAAGGTCTAAAATATCTAAAAGTGAATACATAAACTCATGTAAACTACTATAGTATAAACCAAATGCTAAAGATTCCTTCAGGAGGTTTATATGATATATTTCTGACATATGGTAATATTTGCCTTAGTATTTTCCTTCTGCCTATTTCCCTATAAAGCCTATTCAGGGAAAACAGGCCACATAAATGTCAAGATTGAGATTCCTGCCCTGATCGTTAGCTTAAACTGAAGACTAAAAATGAGTCTCTGTTCTGCTCCCAAGATCAGAAAACCACACAGCTATAATATTTGCTTTTCTATACTTATTCCTTCTTCAGTATAGTCCTGCTACTGCCAGGACTCTAAGTATATATACCTTCTTCAGTCAACCTTGGATCTGTAACCAAGAACTGGATAGTGGGTGATAGAGCTACCAAATGGCATTTCTTACTTCCTGTACCCCGCTTCAGTGATCCCCTGGAATCACTTCCTATCCTAATATTTGCTTCCAGTCTTAGTCCTGGGGTACTAGAATACTTTATGTCTAGCACACGCCTGGACAGCGCTCTGTCTCTCTAAGCTAATTTGGGCTGGAAACATGATTCACTGTGTCTTTTTCTTTAGATTTCCCTATCAACATTTAGTCTGATTTTTTTTCTAGGTTTTTGTGAAGAAAGTATGATGGAAATATTAAGCTATACTTGCTGTTACTTTTTCATATTGATTCTATCTTGAGAACATTTGTCTAATCTTTGGTATATGAGCTATGTAACTCCAATAGTCTGTTTGCTATTTTGCTTAGTTTAATCAATTTACATGGTATTGGCTATTTGTGATTGTCTTTTCTATAAGTTTGATAGGGAGGAGTTAAGCCAGTGAATTTAAATTAATAGATACCCTTACCCTTAAAAGAATTAGGGGTGTGTGTGTGTGTGTGTGTGTGTGTGTGTGTGTGTGTGTGTTTTAATCTAATCTTAGAATATATTCCTTAAACCAAAGATGTTAGGGGGTGTTAAGAAGTTATATTTCTAAGTCAATATGCCACTAGAAGAAGAGAAGATTGCACATCCTCAGCTATCCCAGAACTTGTCTGTTCCTTTTCCCAATTACCATGTAGGTATGATCCTTGCTTCTCTGTCGAAGTGGGACAGAACTATAAATCCATTCTACCCTTGGGTTACAAATGTTAAGCCAATGTAAACACAGCTTACATGATGATACATATCTTACAAAGGATAAACTAAATATACATTATTCTTTTCTTTTACTAATTTAGTAACCCAACCCAAAAAAAGGAAATGAGGCTCAGAAACTGCAATATGAAGCAGTAATCATCAAAATGATTTGTAGTGGTTCAGAAAAAAAAGTTGCTCATGGTGGAGTATGAATGCAGATTGAAGCATATTTTTTAAACTTTATTTTGTTAAATTTGGAGGTGGATTCTTTTGGTCTATATTTTCTTTCATAACAAAGCCAATATGGAAATGTTTTGCATGACTACATATATATAACCTATGTCAAATTGCTTGTCTTCTCAGGAATGGGTAAGAATTGGAAGGAGAAAAAGAATTTGGAATTCAATTTAAAAAATCATTATTAAAATCATTTTTGTTTTTATAGGTTTTCTTGCAATGGAAAGTATTGTTTTATCTTGAATCCTCTCATGTTCTGCCTGTGTACATGGCAATGTTTTTTTTTCTTTTCACATTTTGCATTTAAGTTTAAAATGAATAAAATATTTACAAAAAAAAATTATTTTCCCATGTAATTCAAAAAAATTAAAATAGTTTTTTAGTGATGTTATTGGGGAATGACACATTCATATAGTATTTACTATATGGCAGGCACTGTGCTAAGCATTTTTCACAAATATCATCTAATTTGATCTTCATAACCACCCTGAAAGGCACGCATTGTTATTTTCCTCATTATACGATTAAGGAAACTGAGGCAAACAGAGGTTAAATGACTTGCCCAGGACCCCACATCTAATAAGTGTCTGTGGCCATATATGAATTGAAGTTTTTCTGACTCTAGTCTCAGCATTTTATCCATTATACCACCAGTTAGCTCAATATATTATATTAGGTATACAAATATAGAAGGAAAAGAGAACAATAACCTAGAATCTGAGAAATCCAAATATTCCAGGTGTTGGAGTAAGAATCCATTATTCCACAAAGTCCGTTGAGAAAATTACAAAGAAAATCTTGCAGAAATTAGATATACACCAACATTTCAAGCCGTATACCAAGGTAAGTTCTAAGTGGGTATGTTACTTAGACAGAAAGGATGACATTAAAAAAATTGGAGGATACATGAATAAATTACCTTTTAGGCCTATAGACAGGAAAAGAATTTATGGCCAAAGAAAAGGTCACAGGAGATAAAATGGACTCTATTGATTATATAAAATTAAATGGATTTTGTATAAACAAAACTAATGCAGCTTAAATTAGAAGAATAGCAGGTAACTGGGATATATAGGGAACTGATTCAAATTTATAAAAATGAAATTCATTCCCTAATTGATAAATGTCAAAGATTATGAAAAGGTAAGATTCAAAGTAAGAAATATATACTAATTTTAGTTATATGAAAAAGTATCTAAATAACTAATAGAAAAATCCATATTAAAACAAATCTGAAGTTTTACCTCGTAGTCACCAGGCAAGATTGATAAAAAGGAAAAATGACAAATACTGAAGGGACTATGGGAGGAAAAAACATGTATTAATATACTGCTGATGGAGTTGTGAATTGGTCCAGACATTCTGGGAAGCAATATAGAACTGTAATACCAAAAGTTATGAAACTAGATGTATCCTTTAATACATGAATACCACTCAAGTCTAAATTGCAAGAAATCAAAGAAAGGGAAAAAGAATCACTATATACAAAAATATTTAAAGCAACTCTTTTGTATGGAAATGAAGAGCCAGAACCTAAGTGGGGGACCATCAATGGGAAATATGAATAAAAGGTAATAGTATTGTGCTGTAAGGAAAATGAAGGAGATGGTATCAGAAAAATGTGGAGAGATTTATACAAGCTGACACAAAGTAAAGAGAATCAGGAGAACAATTTACATAACAACAACACTGTAAAGACAAATATTTTAAAATACTTAAGAATTCTGATCAATATACATGACCAACCATGCCATTGGGCTCATGATACAATATGCTACCCACCTTTCCAGTGAGAGGGTGATGACACTAAGTAGTTAATAGGAGAAATTGTGTTTGTTTGACTATTCATATGTGTTGTGAGGATTTTGTTTTGATTTTCCAAAGGGGTGGGGAATATAGATATAAGAGTAAATATATTGTTTTTCAATTTAAAAAATTTTAAGGGAAATAAAATTAGTCTGATATGACCTGTTTTTCAGTTTTGTTTTGTTTTTATAAAGCCAAGCTAACTCTTTGTAAGTAGCATTTAAATCTGGGACAGCTAGGTGGTTCAGGATTTACTAGCTATATGATCCTAGGCAAGTCATTTAACCCCAATTTGCCTCCAAAAAAAGTAATTACCATTTGAAGTACTTTTCTAAATGTTCACCAATCATATGTTAAATTTATTCTAGAATTTTCCTTGATATAGAATTCAAGTTCATTGGATTATAATTTGTAAGTGTGAATCTTTCTTTTTTTGAAAATTAGAAAATTAGTCTTTCAGTCCTATAGTACCACACTCTCATTTTCCATAACCCATCAAATATTACTGTCAGTTTTTCAGCAATCACATCTTTTGGTTCTTTCAGAACCAATGACTTAAGTTTTTTAGAGGCAACTAGGGCTTCAAGAACTGAAAATATAATTTAAAAATGGTTTAACCAATTACAAAAGAAATTGCCCTACATAAAATCAAAAGCTAGAAATCATAGAAAATAGTGATAATATAGAAAAAAGGAATAGCAGTTGAAATACCCAGAAGTGCACAAGAAAATAACTTAGTCTCAAAAAAATCTATGTAAAAATGCACATATGATAAACAACAACCCTGATAAATTAGGAAAAAAAAATGACTTCAAAGATATCACTAAAACTTGGTAGACTCATGATCAGGATATGGCTCTGGTGAACATAATGTTTATAGAAACAGAAAAGGTAAAAGGATGGAAAATGTGATATATTAAGAAAATATATCCATGCAAGCAAAAGCAGAGACAGAGAGAAAAGGGCAAAGTATGGTAGAAAGAATCTGAATAGACATCAATCAAAAGAAAAACATTTTATTTTTAACCAATGACAGGTCACCTGAAAAGACAAAAGGAGGAGATGGGAAGGTTGGGAAATACATCAAAAGACTAGCCCACAGAGATGATACAGTCTTGATGGGTGGGGATCTTAATTATCCAGATGC
This sequence comes from Antechinus flavipes, assembly GCF_016432865.1. NCBI lineage: Eukaryota > Metazoa > Chordata > Mammalia > Dasyuromorphia > Dasyuridae > Antechinus > Antechinus flavipes. Next base: position 71,960,907 of record NC_067398.1, on the reverse strand, counting down.
TTGCTGGAATTCTCTGCCAAAAGTAGGAGTAAGGGTTACCATATCTAAAGGATCATTGCCTTGTTCAAAAGTTGGAGAAACCAACCAAGAGAAATTCCATTCTGAATGAGATTGTCACAAAGAAGGAAATGGTTTCTAGAAAGCAAATCATCAGAAACTCTGCAGTAATGTGACTATTCCATCTTAGAATTGGGGGTAAAAAGGATTTGGCATGTGCCTGTGTTTTGAGGAGAGAAAATTTCAAAGAATTCACAGAAAGAAGAATTTAAGTCTTTGGCTTAAAATCATATAGGGGAAATTACTCCAGGTTATATGTATTATGTTCTGAAGACTCAAAAAAAATAATCCGACAAGATGAAAAAAGAAATTGTTAAAAGATCAATGTGGACACATTTACCAATTGGTAGATCTCCTCTAAGAAGTATCTTGACTTATTTTTATAATAAAAGACACGCACAGGGGTTGAAGTTAAGATGGCAGAATAAAGGGACTTCCTTGAGTTCTCTCAAATTCCTCTCCAAAAAACTTTAAAATAATGCCTCAAAACAAATTCTAGAGTAGCAACAAAAGGAGAGGACAAAACAATTTTCTAATCCAAGACAACTTAGAAAGTAAACAGGAAAGGTTTATCTTACTGAGTTAAGAGTAGAGTATAGACCAAAAAAATCCATGCTTTAGCAAGCTAGCAGCAGCCTTCCCATTGGCAAGCCAGCCCTAGTACATACTGGCAAGCAAGTTAACAGCAAGACCATCCTGAGCAAGTCAGGAGCAGGATTTAGGGACAATTAATTGGGTGACAGTGACTTCTGGAGCTTCTGGTCTACAGAAAATAAAGAGGTTGAACAACTATCAAAAAAGAGATTATAGGGGACCCTTTCTGGTACTCAAGTCAGAAGCCTCTGCATTGCCCATGCAGAAATCTGCATACAGACTCAGACTTCGGCCCTAGAGTGATGGGAACTATGACACCAGAGCTCATAGCTACAGGAGATTAAAGACCATGGTCATAGTTTCAAGGTGGAAAAGAATACTTGAAATTGCTCACAGGCCATCCCACAGACCAGAAAGTCAGTGACAGCACCTCTCCTTAGATCATACTCCCTTGGAATAATTAAAAACCTACAAAATCCCAAAACAAGGTCTGAAAACAATATCAAAAAATTGGAGGCTTGAGACAGTGCCCCTTCAACCCTGAGAACAGAATTTAATTTTAATATCAAATTAGAGGTGAAGAAATAGTTTGGAAAAAATGAGTAAGCACCAGAAAAGTACCTTACCATATAAAATTTCTATGATGACAGGAAACATCAAAATATAAACTCAGAAGAAGACAATAATGTCAAATATGTCACATGCAAAACCTGAAAAAATGCAAACTGGACTCAGGCCCCAAAATTGATTTAATAGAAGACCCTAAAAAGAATTTTAAAAATCAGAGACATAAAAAAATTGGGAAAACAAATTATGCAAAATGAAGAGAATCATGGAAAAAAGAGTGAACAGCTTCTTGGTTTTTAAAAAAAAAATCTAAAAAAAAATGGGAAAATATGTACAAAAATTAGAAAACAATCCTTAAAAAATAGAATTGGCCATATAGAAAGAAAGGCACAAAAGTTCACTGAAGAAATAATTCCTTCAAAATCAGTTCTGCTCAAATGGAAGCTAATGATTGCTTGAGATATCAAAAAACAATAAAACAAAAATCAAAAAAACTGTGGAGGAGAAAATCTGAAATATTTCATTGGAAAAACAAAATTACCTGGAAAATAGATACAGGAGGGATAATTTAAGAATCACTGGACTACCTGAAAGCCATGATCATAAAAAAGAGCATGGACACCATATTTCAAGAAATTATCAAAGAAAATTGTTCTAATATCCTAGAATCAGTAGATAAAATCAAAATTAAAAGAATTCACTGATCACCACCTGAAAGCAAGGGCAAAATGAAAATTCCCAAAAATACTATAACCAAATTCCAGAGCTTCCCAGTTAAGGAGAAGATACTACAAGCAGCCAAGGAAAAAAAATACAATTCAAATGTCATGGAATCACATTTAAAATAACAGAATCTAGCAGTTACTTCATTAAAGGATCAAAGGATTTAGAATATAATATTCAAGAAGGCAAAGAAACTAGGATTAAAAGAATTACATAACCAGCAACACTGAGTATAATCCGTCTAAGGGAAAAATGAATATTTAATAAAATGGAGAACTTTTAAGCATTCCTGATGAAAAGAATAAAGCTAAAAAGAAAAATCTGATTTTCAAATACAAAACTCAAAAGAAGCATTAAAAAGGCAAGCCGGAAAGAAAAATCATAAGGGATTCAAGAAAATTAAACTGTTTATATTCCTGCATTAGAAAATGAAACTTGTAACTTCTAAGAACTTTATTATTACTAGTATGCATAAAGGGCAGGTGTGAATTGACTATGATGAGATAACATCTAAAACTAATTAAAGGATGAAAAAGAAGGATGCCATTGGAGAAGGGGTAAGGGAGAATAGAATAGGATACATTATTACACATTAAAGAGGTATGACAGAGTTTTTATAATAAAAGGAAAAATGGAGGTAGGATAGCTGGCAAAGCTTGAACTTTACTTTCATCAGAATTGGCTGAAAGATGGACTAACATGCACACTCAGCTGGATATATCTCATACTGCAAAGAAGTAGGAGATGAGGCAAGTAAATGAAGAGAGGGGATGCTAATGGAGAGAAAATATTGGGGGAGGTAGTGGTTGGAAGCAAATACTTTTATGGAGGGACAAAGTGAAAGCAGACAGATAAGGATAATCTGAAGGAAATATAATGGAAAGAAATACACAGTTAATAAACAAAATTGTGAATATGAATTGGATGAACATATCCATAAACCAGAAATAGAGAGCAGAATGGATTAAAAAACAAGATCCTAAAATATATCATTTATAGAAACACACTTGAAGACAGAGACGTACACAGAATAAAGATAAGAGAATAAAGAATAAGATGGAAAAGAAACTATTATGTTTCAGCTGAAGTAAAAAAAAATAGATAAAAATAATGATCTCAGACAAAACAAGTGCAAAAAACATCTAATTAAAATAGATAAGCAAAAAAACTTTATTTTAAAAGGTATCATGCACCAAGGCTTCTTAAACTTTTTCCACTTGTGATCTCTTTTTACTCAAGTAATTTTTAAATGATCTCAGGTATGTAGATATATAAAACAGGTATATAAATCAAAAATTTGCTAATGATAAATCATAATTTTGTGACCTCCATATTCAGTTATGAAATTCCATATGGGGTCACAAACCAAAGTTTAAGAAGCTAGGCCACAGATCAGCACCAAATGATATAGCATCCAAATTTTTAAAGGAAAAGTTAAATAAGTTACAGAATGAAACAGACAGTAAAACTATACAAATGGAAGAGCTCAACTTTCTCTTTTAAAAACTAGGTAAATCTAATAAAAAAAAATAAGAAAAAAATTAAAGAGATGAATAGAATTTTGGAAAAGATAGAATTCTGAAGAAAAATGAATGTAAACAGAAAGAATAAACTTCTTTCTCAGTGGTGGCACCTACACAAAAACTGACCATATATTTATTAGGGCATTAAAAACCTCACATTTCTAAAAGTAGAAATATTAAATGCATCCTTTTAAGATCGTAAAGCAATGAAGTTATATTTAATAAATGGCCACAGAAAAATAGATTAAAATTAATTGGAAACTAAGTAATATAATCCTAAAGAATGCATGTATCAAAGAAAAATATCCTAGAAACAATTATTTCATTCAAGAAAATTACAATGAAATAACATAACAAAATTTTGGGGATCCACGAAAGCTGTACTTAAAGAAAAACTGATATACCTAAATGCTTATATCAATAAAATAAAGAAAGAGCTGAGCAATGAATTGGGTACATAACTTAAAAAAAAAAAAACTAATTAAAAATCTTCACTTAAACACCAAATTGGAAATTCTAAAAAACAGAGAGAGATAAATAAAATTGAAAGAAAACCACTAAACTAATAAGAAATTTAGAAGCCAGTTTTATTGGAGAAAAAAAAAACAATAAAATAGATAAATCATTGGTTAATTTGATTAAAACAAAAGGAAATTAAATTATCAGTATCAAAAATGAAAAAGGATAATTTGTATCCATGGAGAAGAAATTAAAGCAAATATTAAGAACTATTCTGTCTGATTATGTGCCAATAAATATGATCATAACATGAAATGGATAAGTATTTTAATATATAATTTTTCCAGATTAAAGATTACTCAAGTAATCCCATCTTACAAAAAGAAAACAAACCAGCCATCAATGAGCTCCTTAAGGAAAAAAACCCAGGACTAGATGAATTCACAAGTAATTTCTATTAAAATATATAAGAAACAAGTAATTCTAATACTATATAAACTATTCAGAAAAAAATAGGCAAAGAAGGCATTTTACCAAATCCCTTTTATGATATGATGCTGATGCCTAAACTAGGAGCAACAAAAACAGAGAAAGAAAATTATAGACCAATTTCTCTAATTCTCATATGCAAAAATTATCTTATTTTCTAATTCTAATTCTCCAAAGTCAAAAAGTTGAAAAAAATAGTAGGGAGAAGAATGCAGTAAAATGACCAGGTAGAATTTATAAAGGAATGCAGAGCTGGTTCAATATTAGTAAAACTATCAGCATAATTGACCATATCAATAACAAAATTAACAAAAATTATATGATCATCTCAATAGATGCAGAAAAAGTTTTTGACAAAATAAACATTCATTCCTATTTTAAAAACACTAGAAATCATAAGAATAAATTGAGCTTTCATTAAAGTGCTAAATAATATTTGTCTAAAATCATCATCAAGCATTATATGTAATGAGGATAAGCTGAAAGCATTCTCAATAAGGTCAGGGTGAAGCAAAGATGCCCACTTTCATCACCATTAATCAAATTTGTACTAAAAATGATAGCTATCTTAATAAGAGAAGAAAAGGAAATTGAAGAAACTGGAATTGGCAATGAAGAAATCATACTATTATTCAAATGGTATGTTGGTATAATAGTTGGTAATGTAGGGAATCAACCAAAAACCTACTTGAAATAATTAATAACTTTAATAGAGTAGCAGAATATAAAATAGACTCAGATAAATCATCAGCATTACTATATATTACCAAAAAAAAACCCAAAAAACAAAAAACAGCAACAGCAAGAGATAGAGAGAAAAATCCCAATTAAAATAGCTGGAGACAATATAAACTACTTATGAATCTGCTTGCAAGACAAACCCAGAAATTACTTGAAAATAGTTTAAAAATATCTTTCATATAAAGTCAGATCTGAACAATTGGAAAAAAATATTAATTGTTCACAGGTAGGTTAAGCCAACATAATAAAAACAATAATTCTACAAAATGCAATTTACTTATGTTTAAATACATTTAAATTACTTACATAGTGCCATCCCAGTAAAACTATCAAAAAAATTTATAGAGCTAGGAAAATAATGCAATTCATCTAGAAGAACAAAAGATCAAAAATAAAAAATGAATTGAAGGAAAACAAAACCATAAAGGAAGGTGGCCTAGCTGTACCATATATCAAACTATATTATAAAGTGATAATTATCGATCAAAATGTTATTGGCTAAAAGATAAGAGATGTGAATCAGTGGAACGGACTGTGCAAACAATACACAGTAGCTAATGTCCATAGTAATATATTGTTTGAGAAATGCAAAGATCCCAACTTTGGGGATAAGAACTCATGACGTGAGTTCTGCTAAGAAAAATGGAAAGTAATTTGACTAGGTACATACAAACTAGGTACAGACCAACATTTCACACCCTATTCCAAGATAAAGTCAAAATGGCACCTGAATTAGACATAAAGGATGATACCATAAGCAATTTAGAATAGCATAGAATAGTTTAAAAATAAGGAAGGATTTATGATAAACAAGAGACAGAGAGCATTATAGGATATAAAATAAATTTTTTTTTACATTAAATTAAAAGGATTTACACCAACAACAAAACTAAGGCAGTCAATGTTAAAAGGAAAGCAGAAAACTGGGACATGGGGAATTTTACAGCAAGTTTGATCTCAGAGACTCATGCAAGCCTCATTTTTCAAAAATATAGAAAATGAGGATAAGCAGATGAGTCACTGCCAGTTGCTAAATGATCAAAAGATTAGAAGAGGCAGTTTTTATAAGAAGAAATCAAATCTATCTCGTCAGTTGAAAAAAAAAGCTCTAAATTACTATTGATTAGAGAAATTCAAATTAAAACAAGTCTGAGGTATCACCCCACACCAATCAGACTGGATAATATGAGATCTGAACTCAGAAAAATAAATCTTCCTTACTCCTGGGTGTGGAAACCTATCTATTTTGCCATCTAGCTGCCTCTATTCCAAAGAGATTTAAAAAGAAAAACCAAGGGGATTTAAATGTATAAATTATTTATAGCAGCTTTTTTATTATGGCAAATAATTGAAAATTTATCAATTTGAGGATGACTGAACAAGTTATGGGATATGATTGGAATAGAATACTATTGTGTTATAATAAATGATAAGCAGTTGATTTCAGAAAAACCTGGGATGATTTATATAAATTGATGCAAAGTGAAGTGAGAAAAACCAAAATCTTTTTTAACACAGTAACAGCAATATTGTACGATATGTTCATTGTAAACCACTTAGCTCTTCTTAGCAATACAATGATCCAAGACAATTACAAAGAACTCAAAATAAAAAATGTCATACACCTCCAGAGGAAGAACCTATGGATTCTGAATGTAGATTGAAGCATACTATTTTTTCTTCACTTTTTGTGGGGGGTTTTGTGGCCTGTGTTTTCTCTCACAACATAATTTATATGAAAATATGTTTTACAAGTTTGAACATATTGAATTAATATAAAATTGCTTACATTTTCAGGGAGGGTCAGAAGAGAATTTTGAACACAAAAAAAAATTTAAGAACAAATGTTAAAAAATGTTTTTACATACAACTGGGAAAAATATTAATTTAAAAAGTTAAACAAAAAAAAAAAGCCAAAAAAGACATGTATAGAAGATGTTCCCTGCAATAGTTTAACAAATGGTTACTATAAAAATTTGATACTGATATGGTTAAAATGTCAAGAATGTTAGAGTTCAGAGTGAATTAAAAAAGGCAAGCAAAGTTAATAACAACAAAAAAAGATGTTCTATATTGGATTTCTTGACATCTAGGGGAAGGAGTGAAGAAAGGAGGGGGGAATTGGAACACAAGGTTTGGCAAGGGTTAATGTTGAAAAATGCATATGTTTTGAAAATAAAAAGCTTTAATTTTAAAAAATGTCCAAAAATTGTAAGCTATTTTGGATAGGAGTATTAAAAGATGGGTTAGGTTGGTAACTAACAAAAGAAAGAAAGCAGAATTCTTCATTCTTAAAGAAATTTTCAGAAATAAAGGAGTGATCATCCATTGTATTGTGCCCTTTGAAGAGGACATATATAGCACTGTGTATCACTCTGGGACCACATTTTGCGAAGGATGATAGGCCAAAGAACATGCAGAGAAGGACAACCTAAAAAATGAAGAGTTCATGGAAGAAGTAGATATTTTTAATAAGGAAAAAAGAGGGAAAGTTATACTGGCAATCTTTGAATTTCAGATGGGCTATACACTATAGAAGAACTATTCGATGATTTAATTTGCTTGTACTTAGGAGGCAGAAAAAGAAACAGTAAGCAAAAGTGAAAATGGCACATATTTAGACATGACATAAGGAAAAATGCACTCACACGTTTTTGAAAGCGCATTGTGTTGCCTCAAAAGATGATGGTTTCCTCCTCATTGGAGATCTCTAAATAGAGGCTGGAGTTGTCAGACATTTTTAGTAGCTATTCTTTTTCAAGTACAGATTGAATTAAAAAACAACTTAGTTTTTTAACTAAGAATTTTCAGTTCTGAAATTCTGGGATTCTATAATGATTGCATAATCCTGTCTTTCTCCTTTATCACCTATATGACTCTAGCAATTCATTTAACCCATCTGGGACTCAATCTCCTCATTTGTCAAATGAGGTTTGTACCTCTGCTACATCTCTCATATATGTGGCTTTTTCTCCTCTGAAATGGTCCCCACTCTAGGGCAAGTCATATCACCTCATGCTGTACTATTGTATGAGTCTTCTCATTAGTCTCTCTGTCTCAAGTATATCCCTATACCATGTCATTTCCATTCAACTGCCAAAGTGATCTTCATAAACTGTAGGTGTGACCAAGTCAGCTCTTATTCAATCAATCCTACTGGCTCTCTGTCACTTCCAAGATCAAATATAAAAGCCTACTTGGCTTTTAAAGCTCCTTACCACCTATTCTGTGTTCTTATGCTTTATTCCCTGCTCTCTAACCCCACTCCACAAACTCTACAATTTGATGACAGTAGCCTCCTCTATGTCCCATTGCACACAATACTCTGCTGATTTCATGCTTTTTCAATGGCCATCTGTCATTGCTTCTTTAAGAAGTTTTTTCCCAGGTCTACTCAATGTTACTTCCTTCCTTCTAAGATTACCTTCAATTTACTCCATATGGCTTATCTATATATTGTTGTTTTTTATGTTGTCTCCCCCCACCAATTAGAGTTTGAATTTAAGGGAAAGGGACCATTTTTAACATTTTTGTAACCCCCAACACTTAGCACAGTTCCTAGCACAGAGTAGGACTTAATAAAAAATACTGCCTGATTTGACATAAATTGTTGACAAGTCGAAGGTCACGTCCTGCTATAAAGTTTTGATCCTGTGTAAATGGGCTTTGAGGATTTAAGAATGGGGGCTAACAGGAAATATACTAGATGCTGGAGATAATACTATTAATAGAGTTGTAGAGGTTTGAGAAAGGGAAAAAAGTTGACATTTGTCTTTCTTTCTCTTCATCTATTTCTTTTTCTACTACAAGTTAAAGTAATTCAAACCTTCTTTCCAACTCCAAATTGCAATTGCAAATTGTCTTTTATCAGTCCTAGTATCTAGGATAAAGTAAACACTTCATAAATGTTTTTATTTTAATTGGGTCAACTAGGGCTTGATCTCAGAGGGAACTACTCTAAGAATATATCAGTCTAGAAGTGGAAGAGAAAAAAGATGGGAAATCCCCAAGGTTTTACAACATGAAAAAAAGAGAATTCCTATGGATACTGGGTTATTTGAGTAAGAATGCCATTCTCCTGAGATTGCTTCCATATTACCAGTATTAAATCATAAAATACAAATACAATGCATTAAAATGTAGAATTTTTCAACTCCCAAATTTGCAATTATGAACCTAAGCAAATTGTTTCCTAAGCACATTAGGAATCCTTAAAAAGATGAAAATACATACCTGAAAAAGTGAAAAACAATTCATTTTGTAAACCAGCTCTCTGCATCTTAACATGATGACATTCAGACTTGCTTAATGTTATTTTACAGGAAAGACCAACAACTAGTTTGCTCAAAATCTGAAGCAACTTTTTCTCAAATGAGACATTGTAGATACTATTGCAGGGTGCAGAATGATATCGAGCTGTGAACTGGTAGTAAAAATCAGGATTTACATAAGCTGCAAGATAAAACATAAGATTCACTGTATAGACAAAAACAAAATTAACATTTTCAGTAAATAATTTATAGGCTCTAATTAAAATGTTTAAATTATTTAAGAATCATACAAAAACAAAAGCTCCTTGTTTACATATAAACTAAATTCTATATACAAGATGTCCCCAAAATCTTAGAGCAGTATATATGTAAATATATTCTAAGTGTGTTTCCATATGTCTTTGATACAAAACTTAAGAATGGCACAGTCTGTCTTGGACCCAGCAGCACTACTAGTACATCTGTACTTCAAAGAGTTCAAATGAAAAGTATTTGTATGCAAAAATATTTATAGCAATCCTTTTTGTGATGGCAAAGAATTGGAAATTAAGGGGAAATTGTTCATTAACTTGGAAAATGGCAGAAAAAAAATTGTGATATGTTTTTGAGATGGAATATTATTGCACTATAAGAAATGATGAGTGGGATGTTGAGAAAAACCTGTAAGACTTGCATGAACTGATGCAAAGAGAAATGAGCAAAACCAAGCTATTATACACAGTAATAACAATATTGTATGATAAACTAGAAAATGAGCCAAGACAATTCTGATGATTTATAATGAAAAATGTCATCTGTCTCCAGATGAAATTTAATATTTTTAATTTTCAGTATTACTCTTATTTCTTCTTCATTCTGAGCTTTCTTTTGCAGCATGGCTAATATAGAAATGTTTTGCATGACTGCACATATATCATCCATATCAAATTTCTGGCTTACATGACTGATGTGGTAGAGCCAGGATTTAAACCCAGACACTCTAACTCTAAATCTATCACTCTTTCCATAAAATCATATTGTGAGGACATTAAGGGATTGATTCATAAGGTGTCTAACTGAGAAGAAGAAATCAAAGGCATGAGAAAAATCATTAGATCAAAATTTTAAAGCTGGTTGCATCAATGATTACAGAAGTGTAAATTTAAAACTATTACTATAACTACTGACAGTATTAAATATTTAGGAATCTATCTGCCAAGGGAAAATCAGAAACTATATGAGCAAAACTACGAAACACTTTCCACACAAATTAAGTCTGATCTAACCAATTGGAAAAATATTAAATGCTCTTGAATAGGGCAAGTAAATATAATAAAGATAACAATACTACCTAAATTAATCTATTTATTTAGTGCTATACCAATCAGACTCCCAAAAAACTATTTTAATGACCTAGAAAAAATAACAACAAAGTTCATATAGAAAAACAAAAGGTCAAGAATTTCAAGGGAATTAATGAAAAACAATTAAATGAAAGTGGCCTAGCTGTACCAGATCTAAAATTATATTATAAAGCAGAGGTTACCAAAACAGTTGGTACTGGCTAAGAAATAGATTAGTTGATCAGTGGAATAGGTTAGGTTCAAAGGACAAAACAGCCAATAACTTTAATAATCTAGTGTTTGACAAACCCAAAGACCCCAGCTTTTGGGATAAGAACTCACTATTTGACAAAAATTGCTGGGAAAATTGGAAACTGATATGGCAGAAACTAGGCATCGACCCACACCTAACACTGTACACCAAGATAAGGTCAAAATAGGTTCATGACCTAGGCATAAAGAATGAAATTATAAATAAATTGGAAAAGCATAGGATAGTTTACCTCTCAGACCTGTGGAAGAGGAAGGAATTTATGACCAAAGAACTAGAGATCATTATTGGTCACAAAATAGAAAAATTTGATTATATCAAATTGAAAAGTTTTTGTACAAATAAAACAAATGCAGATAAGGTTAGAAGGGAAACAATAAACAGGGAAAACATTTTTACAATCAAAGGTTCTGATAAAGGCCTCATTTCCAAAATGTATAGAGAATTGACTCTAATTTATAAGAAATTAAGCCATTCTCCAGTTGATAAATGGTCAAAGGATATGAACAGACAATTCTCAGACAAAGAAATTGAATCTATTTCTAGTCATATGAAAAGATGCTCCAAGTCATTATTAATCAGAGAAATGCAAAGTAAGACAACTGTGGGATACCACTACACATCTATCAGATTGGCTAGGATGACAGGAAAAGATAATGCAGAATGTTGGAGGGGATGTGAGAAAACTGGGACACTGATACACTGTTGGTGGAATTGTGAATACATCCAGCCATTCTGGAGAGCAATTTGTAACTACGTTCAAAAAGCTATCAAACTGTGCATATCCTTTGACCTAGCAGTGTTACTATTGGGATTATGTCCCAAAGAGATTTTAAAGAAGGGAAAGTGACCTGTATGTGCATAAATGTTTGTGGCAGCCCTCTTTGTAGTGGCCAGAAACTGGAAACTGAGTGGATGCCCATTATTTGGAGAATGGCCGAATAAATTGTGCTATATGAATATTATGGAATATTATTATTCTGTAAGAAATGATCAGCAGGATGATTTCAGAAAGGCTTGGAGAGACTTAAATGAACTGATGCTGAGTGAAATGAGCAGGACCAGAAGATCATTATATACTTCAACAACAATACTATATGATGATCAATTCTGATGGACCTGACCCTCTTCAACAATGAGACGAAATAAATCAGTTCTAATGGAGCAGTAATGAACTGGACCAGCTACACCCATCTAAAGAACTCTGGAAGATGACTATGAACTACTACATAGAATTCCCAATCCCTCTATTTTTGTCCACCTGTATTTTTGATTTCCTTCACAGGCTAAATGTGCACTATTTCAAAGTCCGACTCTTTTTATACAGCAAAATAACTGTTTGGACATGTACACTTATATTGTATTTAACTTACACTTTAACATATTTAACATGTATTGGTCAACCTGCCATCTGAGGGAAGAGGTGGGGGGAAAGTGAGAAAAAGTTGGAACAAAAGGATTTGCAACTGTAAATGCTGAAAACTTACTTATGCATATATCTTGTAAATAAAAAGCTATAATTAAAAAAAAAGAAAAACAAAAGTAAATAAATAAATAATAAAACTATTACTATGACAATGTTGGACAATAATTTATATAAAGTCTGGGCTAGCTCCCTGGAGGCCTCAGGAACAGCTGGAGTCAGGATAAGTAAAAGTCCTTGGTCTTTAGGCGGAGAAGTGAAGGAGACAGACAAACTGCCATGAGGCTCACCACCAATTTCTCTTCTCATAGTCCTGTCTAAAAAGTGAGTCTAGCTTGTTTCACTCCACCCTCTAATCCTTGCCTATCTGTATACATCAAACATCGAGCCAGCACAGAACAGTGAGAAGGGCCATTTTCCCAAACATATGCTAATAGAATCATTGTCCAATAGGTAATTATCCTTAAGTGCTCAGTTGTCTGATTCAAGCACACCTTTAAAGAATTTCAGCCCTTTACATATTTAAAAATGAAAAAGACAGTGGCTTCCAAGTTTTCTGATTGTACCAATGGAGAAAAAAAGATGCAGCAATTCTCAGCATTCTGAAACCTAGTTGGAAAGTTTATGAAGGCAACTCAATATATCCAATTATTAAAATTGAAAAAAATTCAAATATTTTTTGAGGAAACAACATGGGAGGGGGGAGGGGAGAGAGACGGTGGTAATAATAATGGAAAATTCACTGGAAATCCCAATTCTAAAAAGAGGTTCTGAAAGAATTTTGCTGTACTCAAGCCTAAGATGAAAAATGAGGGAAATGTGGTCTCATAAATTAAGTGTTCATTCCAATAATGGAAAGCACAATCATTTCATATTTGCCCATCTGGTACCCTCTACAATTTTTATCCATGTCCTCCCAAAAGTTTATAGCCAATCTGCTAGAGATCTTCTTTGCTTTCTTCTAATATCACAAAGATATTCCCGAGAGCATTTAGGCTGTCCAACTGTTATTCCCTATCCTCCCTTTGGGAAAATGTCACCTCCATTTTCTGTCACACATTTTCCCTGATGTTACATATTGAGTGTGTATGTTATTTCATTTGCTAAATCTTGTATTATCTTGACTGTGACTCCACTATACTTGAACTGTTTCTTTCTAGACATTTACAATATTTTCTTGACCTGGGAATTCCAGAATTTGGGCTATAATATTCCTGGGAATTTTCATCTTGGTTTGAAGGTGATCAGAAGGTGATTTATGGATTCTTTCAACTTCTATTTTACCCTCTGGTTCTAGAATATCAGAACAGTTTTCCTTCATAATTTCTTGAAAGATGAGGTCTAGGCTCTTTTTTTTTTAATAATAATTTTTAAATTATTTCTAGTTTCTGTTTTCCAGGTCAGTTGTTTTTCCATTGAAGTATTTCACATTGTTTCCTATTTTGCATGCTTTTGGTCTTGTTTGTGTTTTTTTTTTAATTTCTCATAATATCTTAGTTTCTATTTGTTCAATCCTAATTGTCAAAGAATTATTTTTCTTAGTGAGCTTTTGTATTTCTTTTCCATTTGGCCAATTATGTTTTTTTTTTAAGGTATGCTTCTCCTTGATAGTTTTTTCTGTTTCCTTTTGTACCCTCTCAATTCTCTTCTTCATTTTTTCTGTATCTCCCTAACTTGATTTTTAAAATCCCTTTTGAGCTCTTCCATGGCCTGAAACCAATTCTTATTGTTTTTTGGAGGATTTGGATGTCAGAGCTTTGATTTTTTTTTTTCTGAGTGTGTGTTTTGATCTTCCTTGTCACCATAGTAACTTTCTATGATCAGAATTTTTTTCAGTTGTTTGCTCATTTTCCCAGTTTATTACTTGACTTTTACCTCTTTGTTAAAATAGGGCTCCTTTTCCAGGATGTAGGGTGCATTGTCCCAAGTTTCAAGGGTTTTGTGTAATTGTTTTCCAATATGCTTTTAGGGACATGATCACAAGCACTCTTTTCTGCCTGCCCTGGAAATATGAGGAATGTCCCTATTCCACTGTGGCTATGAATGCTATGGTTGAAATATCAACCCAGTCCTTCCTCAGAGAATTCCTGTGAGCTGAGGCTTCTCAAAGTTGCCTTCCACTCTTGGTTTTCTGGTTTTCCAAGTCTCTCTCATCCTACCTTTGTTGCTGACCTTCCAAGTCATCTTTGGTTTCTCGGGATTGAGATATTTAGAAACCACCAGTACTATCACTAGTTCAAAGGCCCCAGGGCCTATTCCTGCTTTGCTGGCACTTGAGACTAGGGTTGCACTGGTGCAGGACTGCATGCTGGACTCCCATTATTGTGCCATAGACCTTTCCTGCTGATCTTTTAAATGGTCTTTGGCTATAAGATGTTCCACTTTATCTTTCTGTGTCTTCTGACACTCTAAAATGTGTTTAGAGTCATTTTTTAAAGGAATTTGGAGGGGTTTAGGGGAAACTTCCATGAGTCCCTATTTTTACTTTACTATCTTGGCTTCACCTCTTAATGATAGTCATTTTTAATTCTTCAGAAACTACTCTGTTCCATATCTCCTTACAATAAAACTGGAAGAATATTAGTATTAAAAACATTAGCTTCTGTCTCCAGGAATACTTTGGGATCCTTTAAGGAGCTCTGAAATTTTCTGAAAACTATCGCACTCATTTTCATTCTCCTCTTTAATTTGGAAATGAATTTCCTATCAATTTGTATTCTATGACTTTGATATATCTATATCTATACATAAATATACATGTAGAAATGTATATGTAAATATATGTATAGAAATGTATATCTACATGTATGCATAAATATATATGTAGAAATGTATATGTATATTAAAATGCACACACTGACAAGCTCTATGGTTCAATTGCAAGCTGAAATCTAAGAAACAAACTTTCTTCATCCATCTGGTCATTCCTAAATATATATATGATCAGGTCAAATTCCTAAAGTATTTATACATTCCTTCCAGGAGGCTCTGCAATATTCCAAGGCTTAAGGTACTGAGTATAATGTCATCAGCAAAAAATGATAATGTAGAAGATCTCACCATTCATAGGCAATGCTTGATCTTCTCCAAAGCAGTCAGTACATATCTGATAAACATAAACCTATTTATGGTCCACATGATAGTTTTCAGAGGATCACTGGATAAGTTTATTCGTCTTCTTATAGCTTTCAAGGAAACTTGAATAAAGACCCTTTGTGGGAATCAAGTCTGTAAGGTGGTGTTTTGCTGTACCAAATTAAAAGCTTTTTCATAATCAGTAAACAAGCACAGTGGGATTTTCTAATCTTAAAATCATTCCATTTCAAGATAGTAAAAATGTAATGCATTATTGATGGATCTGTGAGTCAGTACAAACAAATTTTGGAAAGCAATTTAGAATTAATCAAATAACATATTTAATAAATATAGCAATTAGGTTTATACCCCAAGGAAGTCAATGAATAAAATCAAGTCCCAATATATATCAAATTTATAGCAGCAATTTTTGTGATAGTAAAGAATTGGAAATAGAGAAGATGACCAGTAACTGGAGAATGGATAAACAGATTGTGATGCATAAATGTAATGGGATATTATTGTGATGCCATAAAAAGTAACAAATATGAAGAAAAGAGAGAAGAATAGAAATATTCACATAACTTGAAGCAGAGTGAAGAAAGTACAACCAAAAATATAACATCCACAGCAACTACAACAACATAAATGGAAAGATTGAAAAACAAAAGCAAAAATTGCTGCCTAACTCCTACTTACACCCTCATAAATATCCTGCATTTATAGGAATGTAAATGTATTAAATCTGATTACACAATAATAGCTAATTCAGAGATAATATATCAACAATGATGTGTCAAAATATAATTCAATTTCTTTTTGAAAAAATATTCATATTCAGCACCAACTTTACTCCTCTCAAATATAGTATTTGTGATATACAATCATAAGACTTTTATGTAGTCTGCAAGTTTTTGTTCTCTCACATGTCTTGTTCCAGACATATATTTTCTAATAATACTTCCACAGTTTTTGTATAGTACATTTGTGTTAAAGTCACCAAATATCAAAGTGCATAAAGAATCCATATGGATCAGTTCTTTATAAAATATCTCTACTTTATCCTCTGCAACCAAAGCTTGTGCAGTAGCTACAATTATTTTCATCATGGATTTCTTTGTTAATATTTTATCATGAGTACTAGAAGACAAGATTACCACATGATCCACCAAATAACCTTTTTGTTGCATTTTAAATATACTAAGAATGTGATTTTTCTCAATTCCTTTCTTTGATTCTTCAAAGGCAATCAGAAAGTCCATAAAGATTTATTAAATCCCTATTATGTGCCAGGTACGTAGAGATATCTATGAGCTATTTTTCCTACTTAGTTGCAACTTCTATCTTATGCTTTCATTTTTTAGCAAGAACATCAACGTTGATATTATACAATTCCCTTCCAGGAGTGTCTGCTTAAATCACTAACAAAGACCTCATATTTCAAGTAGCCACAGCCCAGATAAGGTTATGGACAACTGTAGTTCTTAGTTCCCTCTGCCTCCTCTTCTGCCACTGCCATCTAGAATTCAGAAGGAAAAGAAGGCTATGAAGTTTTTGGGGGAGTCCTTTTGGATCTTTCTTTTTTCATGGGTTTCCATGACCAACTAAATCATCACCATATAGCCAATCTATTGTCTACCACCAAAATCTCAGAAGCAATTTCAGTCTGTTGCCAGAATCATATTTGCAGCCATTCCAACATGGTAACAATGCCTTTCAGTCCAGGATTTAAGAACTTGGAGCTATTTCCATGGAGTAGGACTCTATCAACTGCATTAAAGGTTAAATTAAACAGTGGTTAAGGAATAAAGAGAAAAGTTTTACAGTTTTAACTAGATCTTTACATTTCATGGAGTTTTGTTTTAAACTATGTATGTAATTTTATTTTTATAGTAATATGTGTTTTGCTAATGCATGTTAATGTTAATATTTGGGTTCAAACGATTAGTTGCTATTTTTTAAATAAAAATGGATAAGCAAAATGAAAATGAAGTTAATCATCTTATTAACGTAACAGCCATAAAGTCATAAACAAGGCATCTTGATACAATTAAACTGTACATACCCTTTAACTCAAAAATACCACTAATAGATCTATATTCCAAAGAGATTTTTTTAAAACAGGAAAGCATCTATATGTACAAAACTATTTATAGCAATTCTTCTTGGAACAAAGAATTAGAAATTGAGAGGAAGCTCATCAATTGAGAGGACAGCTGAATGAGCTGTGGTATATGATTGTAATGGAATCCTATCATGTTATTAGAAACAATGAGTAGAATGCTTTCCAAAAAAACTGGAAAGATATATGTGAACTGATACAGAGTGAAATGAGTAGAACCAAAAGAACACTGTACACAATTAACAGCACTTTTTTACAATGATCACTTGTGAATGATTTAGCTATTCTCAGCAACAAAATGAACCAATAAAAATTCCAAAAGACTCATAATAAAAAATGCAATTTACCTCCAGACAAAGAATTGATGGAGTTTGAATGCAGATCAAATAATAGCATTTTTACTTCTTTATTATTATATTCTTTTTTGTTTATCACATAATTCATAATATAACTAATATGTAAATATGTTTTGTATAATTACATAATTGCCCTTGTATAACTCATATCAAACTACTTAATATCTCAGGGAGGAAGAAAGTAAGGAAGAGAATTTCTTACTCGAAATTTAAAAAAAAACAAAAATTAAAAATTGTTTTATGTACAAGTGGGGGAGAAATAATTATTTTTAACATTTAAAAAATTTTTGAAGTCATTTTTATTCACTATGGAATAATGTAATATATTCAAATTGTAGAGCAAGTATCTATGAAGAAAAAAATTTTCTCACAATCAATCAGAATGTGAAGAGTGCATGTCATAAAACTACTTTTCTTAAAAAGTATATAATGGAACTTAATTTCACTAAGCAATATTTTGTGGAAATAGATTATGGTATAAGATTCAGCAGAATGGATATTGAAAGTTAGATTTTCATATCCATCTTTCTACTTCAACTGTCCAGCAAAGTCCAGAAGAGATTTCAATGTATAGGGATTACTACAGTGAAGCTATATATCTCACTAAGCATTTTATCCAAATTTATTCTATATGATAAGCCAATTGCTTAGCAATTGTTATTTTTTTATTTAATTTGTTATTATTCAGTATCATGATTTCCATTTGTTTAATTTTAATATTGCTATTAGCTGCACCAAGAAAGAGTATTGGAATTGTGCATGCTATAAGATTAGATTTCTTTATAAAAATTTAAAGAAATTAAACATTTTAAAATGAAAAAATGAAAGCAAAAGAGAAATGTTCTTCTTACCGTATAAAACATATTTTAGCTGGAGAGTTTTTTCCATCTCTTCTGGTATACGTTTATATGTAAGGGAACAAGTATAAATTCCACTCATCTCTTCAGTGAAGTTATGGAATATAAGGCTTCCTGTTGTTGTTACTTTTACAGAGGAATTGTCTAATAAAGAAATAAATATAGTTCTTAACCACTGAATTTTGATCTAATTTCTTAGGATAAACTACCAAAGTAAAATTCCAATCAAACGAAAACTGTCAATATTCAACTGCAAAGATTCTAGCACTGGGCTGGATATCAGAAGGTAAACGAAAGGAAGAAACTGATTATTAAGTCTGTCAGCTAAGGAGATCTTGCTTCCCTCATAGTGTAAGTTTATTAATCAAGCAGTTCTATAGGCTATAAGGAGAAAGAGCAATTAAGTATTTGTTGGGCTTCTATGATGTGTTAAGAAAATCAAAGACACAATCTTTTCCTAAGGAATTTATAGCCTATTTGAAATGAATATATATGTATTTTAAAGAATCAAATGTCAAGTGCAAAAGAAATACCTTCCTCACTACTAGGGCTATAATAACAAAGCAATGCTTGCCTCTATTAAGCTCTTGACACTGAAGATACTAGAGGCTAAAAATGATGATGATACAGGATGGATTCCTATATTTTTTGAGAGCAAAGGTTGGATGATCTAGAAAGTTCCTTCCAAATCTTTATAATTACTATTTGGATCATCAAAATGGAAGTCAGTAATATTGCTTCAGATAACCAATTTTTTTAGATAATAAGATGTTTAGCTATCAATTTAACATACAATACCTATAAAAATTAACTGTTAGAATTCATTTCAGATGATACTCAAAACATTTTCTGATTCTAATTTTCAAGTGATGCACTTAATGTGTTTAATAATAAACTTTAAGAGAAGCATCAAAGCATAACGATTAGAGTGTCACTCAAAATCAAGAAGATATAGGTTTCAGTCCCACCTCTGACATATACTAGCTTTTAGAGCATGAGAACATTGAAGCTCTCAAAGTTGAAAGAAACTCTCAAAGATTATAAGTTTTATATCAAATGCAAATCTTCATTGGTGGGATTCCTCAGTGGGAATATCCTCCACCAGTGAAATCACTGGTCTACAGGGTGATATAAGTAGAAAAAAATCAAAAGTCCTTTGGTATTAAGATGGAATCAATGAGATATGTTCAGTAAATACAACCCTGTCATGACTGAAGCCTAAATCAAGGCAAGTTTTAAGGAAAACATTAATGACTTAAAAGAATTTTTGAATATGGGTATACCAAGAAATGTTTTGCTAATGGAAGATGAATACAAAGACCTTTATTTCTGCTGCTTAGTGGAGTAGTTAAGTTGACCACTGGCCATGACCAAAAAGAGTAAAATTGCATTAAAATTATTGTTTTTTTGTTATTTTATATTTATATTTACATTCTAACATCATTTTGGAAACCTGTCTCTAATAAATGTATTACTTCTGTCAGAAGTTTCTTTAAGATAGTTCAGTACTCTAAATTATTGGGGATTTGGGTGAATTTTTAAAACTTATTTTTCTTACCAGAAATAGCATTTTTTAAACTTAAACTAGTTGAAAGATTAGCAGGAAATTTGATGCTGAAGGTAAAGTGAGCTCCATTCATTTAAAAAATGCATTAAAGTTTATCACTAGTTAATGGTTTTGAAATCAATGGTTTCAGTTATAAATGTGTTAAGAACTGCATATAAAACTGATTTAGTTAAGATTTCAAGAGAAAACTAAACCAGGATTTCTTGTCTCAGGTTACTTTCTGTTTTACAAGCTGATTTTTGAGGTCCCTACTGAGGGTTTCTCATATGCAAAGCACTGTCCTAGACGTAGAAGGAGATTTCTACTAATCTGCACATTCCATAGTCTCTGCTATACTTAGTGCCTAGGAAAAAAATTTCTAAAAAGCAAAAAGAAAAATGAAAACAAAAACACAAAAGTCTAAAGATTTTTATTTTTCCTATTAGGTAATAGTAATGAAAGAAACTCTACACCAAAATGAAGTATTTGATGAGTGAAAGCAAAGAAAATTAAATATTTCTGGAATTTGAAAAATAAATATTTCAGAATTAGGGTTAGGATCAAAAGATCCTAAAAGCTACACCAGCAAATGAATTATATGCCAAAAATATCTAGTTGGGAAAAAAAATCATATGTAGCAATTCCCTACTCCAAATTTCACTCTATGATAACACCTATACTTCATTTCTTAGTGTCTATATCTGCTCAGAGTACCTACCACATATAAAGTAGTCCAGCATTGCAGATTTCCCACAACTTATATTTTAAGAAATGTAAGGTTCATATATACATAAACATTTCCTTAATATTTCCTTCATCATCACAGATATAAAAGGAGTCTGATTAATCTCTACTATCCCTTCCATAAAAAGCAACTGGATGTTACAGTGGGTAAAGTGCCAAGAAAATCCAAATTAGGGTCATGAGTCACACGTGACTGAAATGATTAAATACAGCTTCTTCTATCAATTCAAATTTTTGAAAATTATTTATACACAACATTTAACAATGTTGTTAATTAGATCCTAGCAATAGTTAAAATCCCAGAGTAGACAGGTTTCTATACAAACATGCAGGAAGATGAAACCTGACTAAAAGAGAAAGGGAATGGACCAGTGGTAATATATCACCAATTGCCAACTCAAAATCCAACATGTCCAAAACAGTACTCCTATTTCCCTCAAAAAAAACTTTCATATCCTCTGAACTTCCATAGTTCAGGTATTAGAACTTTATTTGCTCCCAAAAAAAGAGTTTGATAAAATATTTTTTCAATTTTTATAAATAATCTGTGTAGCACAAATATTAATTGCTTTTAAAATATTTGCTAGCATTCCTTTATAAATGTTTAAACTAATTTGTTCTCCTTTTGATTCCTTTTTTTACTTACTTTACTGTTTTTTTTTTCAATTTTACTTTTTGAGAATTGGTTGCTCTCTTTTTCTTTCTATTAATTTGATTATTTCATATTTTTATAGGTAATACATTTTTAAAATTTTGCTGGCAATTAATTGTGTGTAAAGGGCTCAGGTAACCATTTTTTATTTCTTTTCTGTTTGCTGTGATTTTTCCTTATTCATTATTAACTTGACATTATTCACTTTTTTAATCAGAATTCTGGTTTAATTTGCCATTAGTCTTTTGAAAGTAGCAACTGCATGTTGTTTATCATTTCTATAGTGTTTTTGTTCTTCAATGTACCTATTTCTACTCCAAATTTCAAGATACCCTTTTTTGTGCTTACTTTTAATGTGCTGATTATCTCATTTTTAATTATATTCAGTTCACTAATTCTATTTTCTATTTTGATAATTTATTTTTGAAATCATAGAATTGCTTTAACTCATCCTATACATTTTAAAATAATGCTTAGTAATTTTTCTATTTGATATAAATGTCCTTTTATATTTGTTCTTTAAAGTATTCATTATTCAGGATGCTACTCAACCGACATGAAATTTTGTTTTGCTCATATTCCCTATTTCATTACATTACAATCTATAAAGAATGGGTTTAGTATTTTAATTTTTTTAACATTTGTAAATTTTTTGTATCTAAGTACATTTTTTGCATGTGGTTCAATGCCACAACGTATAGACTTTTTTTTTCACATTTCTTAGAAATCCTAGTCTTTCAGATCCAAGTGCTTCAAAAGTTTGTTACTTTTTTTTAATCTTTCTCTTAGACATTCATATGTAGGAAGAAATATTACAATTTCTATAATTATTCTTATAATTTGAACCTTTTCATAATTCAATTAATAGTTTATTTATAACCTTGGTCACTAAAATTAATAAATTTATTCATTAGTACAATATGGCTTCCTTGCTTATAGATATGGATAGTATCATTCAATTTTTTTTTTGCATGTTATTGTGATTTAAACTCTTTTGGAATTATTTGATGTACACTAAATTTTGTTTCAGTTTCTCTTTTTTTAATTCATTATGTTTCTATTTATAGGTATAAAAGCTTTAAACTACTAAAGACATTATTTTTCTGGTGTACAATATATTGCTGGATTTTGCTTTTTTATCCTTTCTACATGTTTTTGATTACTCTTATTTAAAGTTATAATTGTTAATATTGTAATTTTCTTCACCTGTTTCTTTTGTATCAATTTTTCTTCCCTTTTCCTTTAAGTCATTAATTTGTCTCCAAAGTGCTGTTACTATATTTTGATGTCTCTTTTTTTAATATTACTTTTTATTTTTAATTGATTTTTTTACATAACCTTTATTTCTGATATCTCTTTTCTTCCTCTTCCATAATTAGAAAGTCATCTTTGTTTCAAACCATTAAAAATAAGGCTTTTGAAAAGCAGTTCTGCAAAGCTAACCAACACATCAACCAAGTGTAACTTGGTATAAAGTACAAAGACTACTATCCTGGTTCTCCTACTCCTTCGCTAAATCCTCATACCACTCATTCCCACTAAGCATGGGCATGTCCCACAGGACTTTGTGATATGTCCTCTTCTCTTCCCTCTGTCTCCTATTCCCTTGTCAGTCTCGTTAGTTCTGCTAAATTTATCATCTCTGTGCTGATGATTCTCAGAGCTAACAATCCTCTTAACCTCTCAGCTGATCTCCAGTCTTGAATCATCAATTGCCTTTCAGACATTTACTATTGATTGTCCAGTTCACATTTTAAATTTAACATAACCAAAAAAACTCATTTATATGTTACTGCATCTATAGATCTTAAAGCATCTTCCTATTTTCTTCTGAAATTTTTCTTAGAAATATCAATTCAGGAAATAGTGCAATCACATGGAAGCTGTATTGTATAGTATCAGTGTTCCATTTTTAAAGAAACCTAGATAAATCCTTTGCCTTTTCCATTCTCAAGATAGTGTATTATTCTGTTTCTGGTTGTATGAGCCTCTACCACCACCACTACCTGGACATCTTTCAGGATTCTTACTCCCTCTCTTGGGAGAGATGATGTCCAAAAATGTACAAACATTGCTTAGGGTATATAGCTCCCTAAATGTACACTGAACCAGGATTTTATTGCAAATACATACACATGAAAAAACATACATTTAGGTATAGTGTATATATACATGTATATATACATACATATAATATCAACTCTTCTATAAAATTATTCTTTAATGACAGTCTTTCAGTGATCTGCTCAATAATTCCTCCATACTAGTCCCTTCTAGCCACTGTCTTTATTCGAGTCTCCCATAACCTCTACTCTGGTTGAGACACTAAAGTAATTATATTTTACATTTCATCTTGGTAGAGGAGGTTGGTAGAAGACAATGGCCTATCCCCTCTGCCATTTGCTCCCTTTCCCTCTTTGTATAATATCTCAATCTGATAGTCATAAACTATACTGATTCACTTATAGTGAGTCAAGGGATTTAGTCCACAGATTGTTAATTCTCTCTTTTCCTTTTTCAGAATCTTTAAAAGCTTCCCTTATATCCATAGACTCTTAGGTTCTCATAATGTCTTAGTATCTCTGTTCTTTCTTTCCACCAAAAATCACTTCCTTAAACAATCACCACAACAATAGCAATAAAACCAACAACAACCCAATATAGACATAACTCGGTTTTTTTGCACTTCACTTTATTGTGCTAAATAGATACTACACTTTTTGCAAAGTGAAGGTTTGTGGCAAAACTGCTTGAGGCAAGTCTGTCTGGGACATTTTCCCAACAGCATGTGATCACATCATGTCTTTGTGTTACATTTTGGTAATTCTCTCACTATTTCAAACTTTTTCATTATTGTTCTGTCATGGTGATCTGTGATCAACAAACTTTGATGTTATTATAATTGTTTTGAGGTACCACAAATGATAAATGGGTGTTTCAACTGCTCCACTGACCAGCTGTGCCTGGCTTTGTCCCTCCCTTTGGGTCTCACCATTCTATAAGACAAAATATTGAAATTAAACCAACTAATAACTCTACAAAGGCCTCAGAGTATTCAAGTGGAAGGAAGAATCAATCAATGGGGCAAACTTCATTATTGTCTTATAAGAAATTGCCCTAACCACCCCAACTTTCAGCAAAGCACCAGCCTGATCAGTCAGTAAGTAACCATCAATATCAAATCAAGATACTCTACCAGAAAAAAAGATTACACCTCACCAAAGGCTCAGATAATATAGCATGTTTTATCAATAAAGTATTTTTAATTAGTTATGTACAATGTCTTTTTAAACATATTATTGCATACTTAATAAATTTAATAGTGTGAACATGATTTTTATGTACATAAAATTCAGATGACCCACTTTATCTCAATATTCATTGTATTACAATGGTCTAGAAATGAACCACAATATCTCCAAGGTATGCTTATTAAAAATCAGTTTATTTCCATAGTAAATCTTTTCATTGAGAATCAAAGTTGGCTTCTTGTAATTCTGTTATTTCAGAGCTATTTGCTCATCTTTGTTTTGCTTTTTTTCTCCTTTTTTAGCAGAAATGCTGCAAATGCCTTTCTGGCTTAAAAGTCCAGTTTTTCATTGTTGACTAGCATTGGTTTTACATTATGCTATTTAAGGTAGAAGTTCGAGCATCTTGATTTTAGGAAATGTTATTTTCTTCTTTGCTGTTAATTTCTTCTGACTACACCATGATTCTGGATTATTTGAATTGCCTTTCCTTTATATTTGAAAGTCTTTATCCTGGCTGCTTCCAAAATGTTTCTAACTGAAATAATGAAATTTAAGCACTTCATGCCTGAGAATTTGATGTATTTCTTTTTCTTTTTCATCTGTGATTTCTATTAATCAGTTATTTCATATCTATTCAAAAGTTTGAAGTTTTCTTGTATTGTCTCCTACACTGTGGTGTTCAGGTTTGTTTATTGTTTTATTTTGTTTTTTCTTTAATCTGTCTGGAAGTACTAATATTCATAAGTTATCTGCAGGCTTACTGTCTTCAAAGTTGATTATTTTAATTTGTATAGAAGTCATGTATTATTTTGGCATTGCTGGTTTTTGCTTCTCTTCTGCCCAATATTTTGCACGTCAGTATTTTATGTGTTCTAAATCTTCTTTGGAAAAAGTTTTCTTTATACTTTTAATTTTTCACACTCCACTATTTGCATTTTTTGAATTTTACTTTGAGCTATTATTTCCTTTGTAAAATCATTCCTACGGTCTTCATTTAAAAAAAAAAGTTTTATTTTGCTTTTAAGGCAATTTGGGGAATTTCTTGCTGTTATAAGAATTAAGTGATTGTCTGCAGAATTACTTTTTCATTGGACAATTTTGGTTTGTTCTCCTTAATATTATAATAAGTGATCCATGTGCTCTGGCTTCTTTTTGAGGTTTTATTCATTCTTCCTTTTGTTTTCAGTATATTCTGTTGGTTTATTTATTTATGAGTTATTTTTTCCATGGAACTGCACGTTCAACACTCCTCATTTGTTCCCAACCACTTGTTTCTGGCCTCTCCCTCTTACAATTTATCCTTCCATATTCCACTGATGCACAGAACCCAAAAAATAAACATACTGGTTCCCCCCCAGTCTCTTTGTATGTAGGGACATGAGGTGGGTTATGCTTATATCCCTACTCAGTAATCTCCAGGAGTATATGACTTGACCCAGTTGAATTTCTAATTCCCCTTTCCTCAGTCATGGTCATTCTTTACTCTCTAACTTATGTCTCTCTGCTATAATTTGCATTGCCTGCATCGTCTTTGTCTTCTACCTCACTCTCTTTTCCTTCTTAAAGGATTTACCAAATCAGGCAAATCCAATGGATGTTGTCTCTTATACAATATGGGTTTGGCAATGAAAAGGAAGAAGGGTTGGGGGCAAAAGAGTTCAGGCTAAATACATTTCATGGAAATAATGAGCAAGGATTCCACCATCTGAATCCTAAGTCAAAACCCTGAAGTTTGCTTGTACACTTAGGCCTGGTGTAGATGGAGTAGTTTCTGGAGAGGGGAAAAAGGATGGGGGGGATTCTGAGTGAAAGTTCTAAGTATTCAAGTTCTCCGCTGATATTTCATAAAGTTTTTACCTTGAATGGTGTTTCTGTCTTCTTAACTTGTAAATTCAGTTGAAATTACTCTATATCTGGTACATAATTTTTTCTCTGAGATTTTGGGATTTCTGACGGTTTCTGGAAGCAACTACTCTGCCATCTTGCTGGTCATTTGATCCTGAACCCTTCCTCCACTCTTGATATTCTTGCTATAAATGAAATCAGAAGACAAAAGGAAGTTGCAACTAAATCGAAGGATGGCTCACAAGTTCTCCTTGGATAGATAAACAATGGAGTCGGTGAAGGTGATTTAGAAATAATTTCATAAGCTGTCTGGTCCGTAATGCAGTACTCATAATGAATATTTGCAAAAAGATCACCATGAAAAAATAATTGTATATCATGTGCCAACATGTTTCAAAGAATGAAAATTTAGAACAATACCAAACAGAATTCAATAAGGCACTCAAATTAAATCGACATGTATACTTTGATACCTGTTCACTTCAGTGCAAATATATCAATATGTTCTCAGGGGAGATAAATGAGAAAAGCCAAAGACTTAAAGCCTCACACCTATATATTATAAATACTTTGAGAAAAATAAGTAGAAGGTGCTACACATGGAAAGCACCAAAATAGTTTAAAAAACAAAGTTTTCTATATTATTTTCTACCACTACCACCCCACACAATACCTTGAGATCAAAGCTCAAGTCCTGTCATTTTTTTTATGTCACAAAATTTTCATTTTCATTTCTATTCCCACAACAAACTTCAAAAGCTCCTGTTTTCAGGAGCCACAATATATACTACAATATAACCACAATACAAACCACAATAATTTTCTATTTTAATACTTCTTTTTGCTCAAATGATCCAAAAATCCTGCCAATTTCTGCTATCATGATGGACACAATTTTACTTTAATATGAAAAAGGAGAAAAATAACAAAGATCTTAAATTACAATAATATACCTCTGACATTATCATCCTTTCCCCCATGATTTAAATCATTTAAAAACCCCAACACCTTTGTTTTAAGGGATATTTTTTTCAAACATATCATATGACTCTTACCTTTCTTACTCACATCTAGTACAATGCTTTAAACACATCCAGTTTTGACAAATGTTTGTTAAACTAAACAAAAGGATTCTAATAAAATTATACTTAATGAGGGTCATCATTATAAACACTGATAATAATAGTTTGCTCCTATATACTATAATTAATTAATGGCCTCTGGGATTTAAAGCATATAGGATTGCTTCTTCTATAACTAAATGGATAAAGATTTAACTATCTGATTTCTAATGCTTGCTAAAAGTTTTCTTCTTTCTTTTTTTTGCTGCAAAAAAATTTTAACTTTTTCCTTTTATATTCCTCTTTCTCGTTTATTTAATTTGTATGCTTTGGGTTGGAAATTTAACAAGGCCTATAAAAACTGTAACTAAAATATAAATTGTTAGTCTCTGAAGAAACTGATAGACTTTATTTGTAGGATATATGTAAGTATATATGTATGGTTGTCTATAGACATATAAATACATATATGATACATATACATACACATAGTATTTTTTGCTTCCTTTCTAATTCAGTATATTACAGATAATTGAAGGTGCAAGATAAATGTTCTCTACATAAGTGATATATCAAACTAAAGTTTTTCCTTATCTGTACTTTATAGATCTCATATCATTCCACAGTGTCTTTGCCAATTCATCCCATAAATGACCACTACTTTTATTGAACCTGTACTTTCAATGACTAGGAAACTCAATCTAACAATGCCCAGGGCACTAAGAAGTTAGGTGACTCACCCAAGATAATATCCAGTATATGTCAAAGGAAGGAAATGAACCCAAAGTTTGATTCTGAGGCCTGTTTTCAATCATTGTGCCAGGCCGTCTTCAAAATGCCTACTTACGTGTGTGTGTGTGTGTGTGTGTGTGTGTGTGTGTGTGTGTGTGTGTAGCAATATAGAACTAGGTCCTGATTATCTCAAATAATGGTAATGGCTCCATAAATTCACACAGTACATTTTAATTGGGTTAGAACCAAGTACCACTTTATTTTACTTGTAACTTCACACAGCGTGATTCAATATGCGTAGCCACTTCACAGCATTCACTATTTGTTTTAATTAGGATAATATATATATATATTACATAATACAAATAGACACATACTAAAGGGGAAAATATTTCAAATTTTATATATACTATTAACAGTATTTTTTTCTTTAAAAATGTCAAGCTATTATTATCAAGAATACCCTAGAATTTGTTATTCTGGTATCCTATTTTGCATTTGCTTTAAAATATATCTATGTACAGATGAAACATGCATTTGCTTAAACATTCACATCAAGACTAGAGACTATGATACTTTTCCTAGAATAATAAATATTTGTATAGAAATTAGCACAAAAGTACTTCTTACAATAGCAAGATAATTTTAGTAACATCTGTTAAAATTCAAAGTCATTTCTTACCTTTTCTTGTTTTATGAGATGCTACAAATTCAGACTGATTGTTTATCCTAAAGATGACCTGTCGGCAAAGGCATCCAATCAGAGGATTTAGCTATAAGCTATGTATTCACATCGGCACATAAATTAATCTGTGCCTCTCTGTGTCTCTTTAAAAATGGTGAAGGATAATTAGAGCTACTTTTAAAATACATAAATCAAACTCCCCAAATAAATTTAGTTTCTTCAAGAGCCTTGGTAGTAAAGATCTTTTTACATTTTCAATAATTATTTTCAGTCTCAAACTTTTGTTTCTCCATCTGAATTTTGTTATTTTTTTTTAGCTCTATAAAATATTATTCTGGTAGTCTGAATAGTACATCATTAAATAGAAAATTAATTTAGATTATATTTTTATCTTTAATTTGTTAGTTTGACCTATGCATGAACAATTAATGTTTCTCAAATTATATAATATATATGCAAAGTGTTTCATAATTACATTCATATAATTTTGGGATAAACATTGAAACACATACTCCCAAACATTTAAAATATGCTATATTTATGCTGAATGAATGGAATTTTTCTTTCTAGATTTCCTTGCTGGAGTCTGTTGATTTTGTATGAGAAATCTGATAATTTATGTGGATAATATATATAGCAACTTTATTGGTTATTATTTCAATTTTTAATTGGCTCTTTGGGGATCTCTTAAGTATATCATCATATCATCTTCAAAGAGTAATAATTATGGTTTTGCTCATACCTGTTACCTCAATTTTTTTTTTTTTGTCAATGTAATAGCTAGCATTTCTATTCAGTAGTAGTGGTGATACTAAATATCCTTGCTTTACCTCTGATCTAATTGGAAATTCATTTTTCTTAATTATATATTTGGCCTTGCTTTTAGAAAATATTATTTTCTTTATTAAGGAAAGTTCCTTTATTCCTATGATTTCTGGAGTTTAATAAAAATATGCAATTTTGAAAATATTTTTAGCATTTATTTATATAATCAGTTTTATTAATTATTATTAACAAAGTTGATTATATGTATAGTTTTCCTTATGATTAACCAACTTTGCATTTCTAGTATGAGACAACCTAGTCATAACATAATCTCTTTAATATGTTGTTTCAGACTATTTGCTAATTTTTAAAAAGCTATTTTGCATGTGTGTTCATAAGGAATGTTGATCTTTTTTTCTGTTCTGTCTCCTTGTTTTAGCAGTATAATCTGGTTTAGATCTCATATCATAGAAAGAGATTGGAGAATTGTCCTCTTATTGCAAAAGGTTTTTATGTAATATTTTAATTGTTTTTCAAATGTTTGATAGAATTCACTTGTGAATGTATCTGATCTTACAAGTTTTATTTTTTCCTTGAGGAGTTCATTTTTGGCTTAATTTCTTTTTCTAATATTGGGTTATTAATAACCTAGCTCTTCTTAGGTATCAGTTTTGTAGCATATAACTGGATAAATAGTTTAATAATTTCCAATTTTCTCTTCAATGGTTTTTTTTCCACTTTTGATACAATTTGATTTTCCTCTCTTTTAAATCAATGTGTTTATTTTCTTCATTAAAAAAAAAGCTCCTAGTTTTGTTTGTCAATTCAATGACCATTTTGCTTCCAATCACATTACTTTTTCCTTAATTTTAATTTTTTTTCTTATTTAGTGGGGATTTCTGATTTATTTTTTCTAATTGCTTGCCTAATTCATTGACTTATTCTTTCTCACTTTTGTTAATGAGAGAGTTAAAACATTTTCCCTTAAGATAGTCCTTTCCTTTAAGGGACTCATTTCTAGGCTCTGCCCATATGCTCTATCTTGTCACAGGACTCCAAGATTTCTCCTAATATAGATTCCAACTCTAATTCTTTTTCCAGTTCTAGGTTCTCATCACAAACTTCAGGGACTGCTCAAGTTGAATTTTGTTTAGGTCCTTTTTCCTACTACTTGACTAAGGCCACTAGGACCTAGCTATATCTCACCTGTATTGACTTAGGCCCTATTAGGACTGGGCCAGCCTCAGACTGCTTCTGGAAGTGTTGTTACTGGATCTCCTGGGAATGCCCCAAAAGTACTCCCTTGCCAATTTAGCTTAAGTGGTCATACAGGTGTAGTGGCTCAACATAAGCATTAGACCTCAGGCCTAAATTTTCTAGGACCATCCCAAAGTTTCTGGGGTCAGCTACTTGAGATATATCCCTATATATGACTCTCCCAGATTTCTAGCAGACTACAGGCTTCCATCTATGGGTTGGCCTGGGGGGTCTATGGACTAGTAGTATGGTGCATATTTATGCCCAATGGACTGCTTGTAAGATATTGCATGCTGCTACCTTCCCACAATCCTTCAATTCTTTTTTTGGCTAAATTTATTTTAGCTTTTCAAATCTGTCATTTTTTTTAATAATAATGTTTTTATTATTGTAAAAATATAGCAAAATAAGTTAGATGGTTCTGTTTTCTGCCTGTTAAGAGTAAAGAAAAGTCTGAGGTTTCATTCCTTTTCTGTTTTACATTTCTTGTCACCAAAACAGCTACAAAAGCCATATTTGGTATCCAATTTTCCATAAGTCTCGATTCAGCATTTTAAACTTAGTCACTATTAAAAGTTCTATGTCACACTTTTATGGCATACTAGGAAGTACAATGAAAACAGAGGCAAAAGACCTTGGTCTGTGTCCTAGCTCCACCAGTTATTTGATCCTTAGAAAATCACATAACCTTTGAGCCTGCTTCCTCACATGTAAGATGGAGACATGTAATTACTTGACTGACAGGAGACTAATGAGAATTAAGTCTTTCGATATACATATATTGGTTTATAACTAAAAAAAAAAAAAAACTATGTGAATGCCAATAGTAATTTGTTATAACACTCCCCTTATGTCCTTTGTACATGTGCATTTAAAATAAGATCTTCATCTGAAATCAAATCAATTTCTGATTTCTCCTTTTTTTCCTTATTAGGATCATTAACAACTGTATTGTCAAATTTTCATTTTTCAGAGGCTTCTAAAATGCATACTGACATAGCTGTTTTAACTTTTGGTGAAGGTTATAGGATCACATTTATTGTTTCTGATGAGGGAATTTTTGAAATATGTTTTCCTAAATGGAACAATTGCCAAAAAAGTCATGTGTCTGACTATGCCTCTAATTTCCTTCTTTGGTCATCATAAACTCCAATAGAATATTATAAAAATGTTTTTCTAAGGTTTTCCTAAGGTTCCTAAATTTTATCCCCCAAGTAGACTATTAAAGTGAAGTTCCTTTTTTTATGCTTTCCAAACTACCTAGCACAATGTTATTCGGTATGGTCGAGGAAATCAAAAAATGCTTGATGAAAGAAATATAAATTAATATGTCCTTTTCAAGTTATGTTTTCATCTGGAGTATTCATATCACTGTAGGATAATATGGAAAGTTTATATATTGCTTAAATAGTTTTAAAAATCAAAGTGGTAATGTTCCTATCTGTTAGATATACTGTTTGTTATATGGAGAATTGGAGATGGTTTATCATAAAGTGCCATAAAATACTTCAATATGATGGATATTTATTTTGTAACTGGCAATCACAATTCTTCTAATATATAAATCTATGTATAATAGTTGATATGCATTTTGTCAAGAACACCTAATCATAGACATTTAATAAAACTGCCTTTCTGACAATTGAAAAATTGTCAAGATGATGAAAATTCCAATCCCACTTCCAACACATATTAGCAGTATGATCATGATCTCTAAGCCTCAATTTTCTGGTTTACAAAATAGAAAACAGTACTATAGATTTTTTTTAGAAATGTCATAACCATCAAATTAATGGATATAAAGAGCTTTCCAAACACTATGTAAATGTTATAAAGGAAAGATAATAACAAGAGAAAAGAAAAGATAAAATTTCAGGGAAAACTAGTGCAGAAACTGGTGACAGAAGTCTCAAAAGGATAGGTAACAGACTTTTACTCCAATGAGAACCTATATTCTTGCATTTTCTTAGAAACCTAGATTTCTATCCTTTAGAATGTGATAAAGAATCTTCAATTTTAATAAAACACCAAGTATTATAAAAATTAACAGCAATATGAATTACCTTTTTTTAATTGTAATTTCATGCAGGAGATGTATCCTTGTCTTTAACAAACAGGATATATTAAAATACTGATTTCCTTTTATGTATTTGTGTGTTTCTGAGAGAAAAAGGAAAATGAGAATCCTCTGAATCTGCAGGAGGGTGTTTTTCATAATTAAGTTTTATGCTCATTTGGGGACAGCTACCTGTTTGATTATGAGATTGATGAGGTCTTCAATGTTAGGTGTGGTTACTAAAGGAATTGATAAAAATAAATTCTTAAGCAAGCAGGAAGAAGGCTTTGATAACAGAAATCAGTTGAGCTCCATAGTTCCACTCTTTGAGGAGGTGGTCCAGTCTGAAATCCAAATTATATCAAACTCTTGAAACCTATCCTCTGTAGAAATACCAATCATGAGTTTAAATTTTCCTTATAAAACCTACTTGTGGGCCATCCCATAGCTGTTACTTTCCTGTGGGTCAGTGTTCCATGGCACTCTGCCTCCTGGTGTCTTTCTCCTTTACCGCCCCCATGCCACTTAGTACATCTCCTAACCCCACTATGCTTCTCTTCCCCCACTTCTGCTCTTTATAAGTAACTCTTTTATGGTGCTAAGTCCCTTTCAGAATTTATTATGCCAGCTAAGGGCATGCCCAATCTAGTGGGATGCTCCCCTTCTGCTGAGTAATTGTGAGTTCCACTGAGGAATTTGTCTTTCATGTGTTCTCTCATTTTATTTAATATTTACCACTCCCAATATCTATTGTATTCTTTAATTTTATCTGTAACGCATTCTCTTAAACAAATCTACCTGTTGCCAAAGAGAATGGCCATTGCGAATTCTTCTCATGACTGGCCCCCAACTTTGGTGCCCCCCATCTTTTGGTAACAAACCCCATACCATAGATCACATCAGTACCTAGATTACTTTTGAGGTGAAAATAACAATAGTAATCAGGAGTAATCATCAGCCACTAAATATTTTAATAGGAAAAAGACTATTTAGTGCCAGAGATGAAAAATCTTACCTACAGAATAAGTCAATAACAGGAACAAATGTTTTTTGTTTTGTTTTTCCTGTATAGTGCTGCACATATAACAATGTAAAATCAAGAGAATTCTATTATGCCTTATGATGATAGGTGTCTTTCCTGGAAAAAACTCACTGGTTTTATGCATTCAGCAAATTATTTTTTAACAACACACCAAGTGTAAAACATTGTACTAGATATAGGATCTGGGGACAAAAATATACAAAGAGAAATAAGATGTAGTCCTTAACCTCAAGTAGCTTCCAAACTAGTAGGGAGAATGAGATGAGAACCCAAATAAACATTACAAAACAGGAATGCTAACAAGTATCTAACTAATAGTACCAAGAGCTCTGAGATAAAATTGTCAGTGTTAGAGAAGTGTTGTTAGTGTTAGAGCTCTTGAGAAGAAAGGTCAAGTCTTGAGCTTTGCATTCTTCAAACAGTTTTATAGATAGCAAGCAGTCAACTACTTGAAGAAAAAAAAAAACTGGATATGACTAACAATGATCTGATCTGGTATAGCACATTCTTCTGTGACATTTTATAATCAATATAAGAATGCCAACACTACTATACAGGACTATGAATTTCTATAGTCATATAAAAATGTAAACTAGCCTTCTTTATTTCTCAAAACAAATGTCTGCTGTGATTTTAGCACACTTTTATATCTGATGCTTTTCTCTCTTCTTTTCCTTCATTAAAGATAATAAGATAAACTTATAGGTAAGTAAAAATGTTTATACTTAAGTACAATCCCACAATTGTAAGAAAAAAAAAGAATAGAACAATTAAAAAAAACCCTCTTTTCAGAGGCAATGAGATGATGATTGGATGCTTCTTCCAACAGTTCATTAGGAGTACAATGCATCAATCTGGATTTGTGGCAGGCCTGAACATAAAAACAGCTCTGTTAATTTGGATCTTTTTAAATTAAATGGCAAAAAAATAAAATAAAACATATTTTTTTACCAAGTGAGAAACAAAAATATATATATATATATTTAAGAATTATAATAGAGAATAAGAAAAAATGGAGAAAATACATTTGTGAAACACAAATATGAATGACTATAGAAACACTCGTTTGCAAATGACAGTTTTATGTTTATTTATTGGTAAAACATAACCAACATCTAGGTCTGGCACAAATCCATCCTTTATGTGAGTAAACAATAACTGAATGAATTATTTCCACTCAATTTAGCAACATTTAAATAATATTTTTCATATGCAAAATGCTCTTACAGGTGTTTCTTATACAAAGATGAAATAAGACATAACTCTTTCCCTCAAAAACTTATCAATTAATGGCAAGGAAAGGGGAAATAGGAAAAAAGGAATAAGACATTATCAATAACAACAAAAACAACAAATTTATAGAAGACAGAATAGATTTGTTATAAATAAAAGCTCCTGATGGACTGCTATAAGAAATATGAGAAAGCAGCGATTCCTTTCAACTGAGAACAATTAGAAAAATCTTCATGAAGAAAGTAGTAGATGAATTAGATCTTGAAGAAGGTGAAGAATTTAAAAGGGAGAATGGAAATTTGTTCAAGGCTTTGGGGTTGTGTGAGCAAAGAAAATAAAAAACTTGAGAGGGATATGGTGATATATATTTTGCTGTACTATAAACTATGATGAGAAGTAATAGGAGATAAGGGCAGAATTAAGTTGGAGCCAGAATTGTGGAGAAACAAAGATAAGGATTTATACTTTATTAAATCACTAATAAGAAGACAGTGCAAGTTTCTAAGTAGAAGAATAACAATCAGAGAGCTGCATACATTAGGAAGACTAGTAAGAGAGAAGTAAATGATATATTTGCAGAGAGAAGAAACTGGAGGAATGAAAAAACTCTTATGCGGTGCTAAGTCCCTTTCAAAATTTATTCTGCCAGCTAAGGGCATGCCCAATCTAGTGGGATGCTCCCCTTCTTCTTAGTAATTGTGAGTTCCACTGAGGAACTTGTCTTTCATGTGTTCTCTCATTTAATTTTATATTTACCATTCCCAGTATCTATTGCACCCTTTAATTTTGTCTATAACTCATTCTCTTCAATAAATCTACCTTTTGCCAAAGAGAATGGCCATTGTGAATTCTTCTCATGACTGACCCTCAACTTTTGGTTAGGAAGTTATTAAATGAGAACTCAGTTGAAGAATGAAAAAGGCCTTAACTAAGATATTTGAAATGGTTATCAGAAGGCAAAATTTAAGAAATACTGAGGAAGTAGTGATAGTAATTAACAACTGAAAGACTATATAGTAAGAGGGAGAAAAGTCAAAGTTGAATGCAAAGTTTTTGAGCAAAGGAAGGAAACAGTAGCATCAAAAGATATAGATGATGAGAGAAGAGCAATTTCTTGTTCTAAAGGCAAGGCACAAGGCATATCACAATAGTGTATTCTTTGCCAAACAGTACTTTTATTCACAGAAAAGGTCATAAAAAAAATCCAAAGATTATTTTGCAACTTGCTTTGGAAGGGGACAACTTTATAGCTCAGAGGAAGAAGAGAGAGATAAAGGAGGGATTTAGGGGGTGACAAGGACATGGATTTAGCTTAAAGATAGTCTGGGAAAACTTAGTTCCCATTAAGGCTCAAAGGTTGTTGTGACTGTCTAAGATGCTAACTAGACTGCCTAGTGAAACTTAAATTTCCACCATGGTTGGAAAATAGACTCAGGCATGATAGCATTCCATACAAACAAGACAGACTGAGAAAACTAGCTTCCTTTTTGTATGAAAATATGGTTGATAATAGCAGAATAGGTTCCTTTTAGCATTTCCTGAAAAGGGAAGAGAATAAGCTGGTTTCGGAGTTCACATCATAGAGAAGCCAGGAATAATGAATGACAAGTTATGGTAGAAAGATGATCAGTTTGGTTCTGAAGAAATTAAGTGTTAGATGTCAGGAGGATAAACAGGTTAAGACATTCAATAGACATTATAAATTAAAGAATTAGTTTGTTGGGCAAAGGTCAAAAGAAGAGATATAGAGTTGGCATCATTTTGGTGATGAAGTCACTGAAGAATCACAAGAACAGAAATAAGCATAATAATAAGGAACTATACTAAGTTCTATAAGTTTTTTTTTTTTTTAAGTGCCTGACCTCAAGGAGAGGAAGATAAAAAACTAAGACTGAGGAGAACATTAGAAACAGGTCTTCAATAGTAACTATATTTAATATCTTTGAAGAAGATCATGACCCAGTAAAAGGGAACCAACTAATTTAGAAGTCAAAACAAGAGAAAATATCGAGGAGAAGCATTAAATACTGGAGATCAAGTAGGGAAGAAGATTGGGGGAAAAAAGTCATAATCTTCAGCAATACAAAGTTTATCAACAACCCTGGAGGGGGAAAAAACAATAAAATTATAAGGGTAGAATTAAGATTAGACATTAAAGAATTGAAGAATAAGTATGTGATTAAGTTGAGAGAGCATTACAAATTATTCCTTCCAGAAGATTGATAGTGAAGGAAAAAAAGAAAGAATAATAAATTGAAAGAGTATTAAAATCGAAGGAAGGATTTTTGGAGATAAGAAGACCTAAGTATATTTATAAGCAGAAAAAAAAAGAGTGAGCAGAGAAAGAATTGAAGATATGCGAGAGAAAAGGATAGAACAAAGGAGAGCTACTACCATCAAAATAAATACCAGGCTAATTGATACATATTTATGGTAAACTACTGGGTATAGAATTAATACTTAAAAACATATTTTTAATGCTTAGAAATACTATGTATTATGTTCAATAGTAATTCAGTGAATCATAAAAATGAAAATTAGGACAAATTAATAGCATGCTATGTCCAAAATCTTATTTGGAAATATTTTTGGAACAATCTACAAAAGTTATTATAAATTGATTCTTTAGTAGATTTACTTGATATGCCTATTTAAGTAAAATAAAACTTTCTAATAATGAATATATATCTCTAAGTAAATAATTACATTTTGTTTAGACACCAAAAAACAAATCTGCTTCTTAAAATATGTACAAATAGTACAAATAATCTAAGCTTATAAAAGGAAGCTGCATATTTCAAACAATATAGAAAGTATTTTCTTTGGAATATTTAAAGGTTGTTGAACTCTCTCAAACAGCTCAACGATCTATGCTAGTCTGTGTTTCCTTATTTTTAAATTCATGAGTAAATAGCCACTGAAACCTTAGACTTTAAATTCTAAAAAACCTCATCCAAAAATTAAAAGAAAACATTAAAGATATAAATTCATTTATGAGGCACATACTATAACCTCTACTGAGTAAAGTAAGTAGATCTTTCAGTATATATTATAATAAAAACTATAAAATCTTACCTGGAACAGTAGTGTCAATTGGTGTATGCCAATGGAATGATGGGTCTATCAACTCTACATCGCGCAGATTTTCAGTTATACATAGTATATGAGGACTTTTTTGATGCAACATGACATAAATTTTGACTGAAATATAATATCCAAAATTGTCAATTATATTTCTACATTAATGATTTTTCCATAATATCTTAATATTATAAAACTCTCTCATAAAAACAATGTCAGAATTTTGTTATAGTCCTTTACTCTAATTCTATAATAACTGCCCTTCTAGAAAAAGGAAAATATTTTTTGCTTTGGCTTATAAATTTTCTTTCTTCTTTTTCCACTATTCCTAATAAATGTGTCTTTATCATTCAAAAATATTTCCATATTTATGAAGCATATGCTTAATTAAATAAAAAACTTAATTCACACACAAATGGATATGTTGTGACCTATGGCAAGTCATAAAACTCTCTTAATTTGGAACTATGCTCAAAAAGTTATCAAACTGTGCATGCCCTTTTGATCCAGCAGTGTTACTACTGGGCTTATATCCCAAAGGGATCATAAAGAAGGGAAAGAGATTTGTATGTGCACGAATGTTTGTGGCAGCCCTCTTTGTAGTGGCCAGAAACTGGAAACTGAGTAGATGCCCATCAATTGGAGAATGGCTGAATAAATTGTGGTATATGAATATTATTGTTTGGTAAGAAATGACCAACAGGATGATTTCAGAAAGGCCTGGAGAGACTTACACGAACTGATGCTGAGTGAAACGAGCAGGTCCAGGAGATCGTTATATACTTCAACAACAATATTATATGATGACCAATTCTGATGGACCTGGCCATCCTCAGCAATGAGATGAATCAAATCAGTTCCAATGGAGCAGTAATGAACTAAACCAGCTATGCCCAGTGAAAGAACTCTGGGAGATGACTAAGAACCATTACATTGAATTCCCAATCCCTATATTTTTGCCTATCTGCATTTTAGATTTCCTTCACAGGCTAATTGTACAATATTTCAGAGTCCGATTCTTTTTGTACAGCAAAATAATGGTTTGGTCATGTATACTTATTGTGTATCTAATTTATACTTTAATATATTTAACATCTACTGGTCATCCTGCCATCTAGCAGAGGGGCGGGGGGAAGGAGGGGAAAAATTGGAACAAAAGGTTTGGCAATTGTCAATGCTGTAAAACTAAAAAGCTATTTAAAAAAAAGATTAAATATTGATGATTTCAAGGTAAAAGTATCAATTTGGACTGCATTCAAAATGTGAAATTATTATATAAGTAATTTTTTAAAGTATATCAAGAGTGGAGTCTACCTTTGATGCTACTGTAATAGAGTGTATGATATTTTACATACTCTTAAATTTTCAAGTTAATTTTGAGGAAGGGTTAATTGCTCACATGCTGCAGATATTATTTCCTCACAAATCCTTGCAGCAGACAGGTTTGAACTTGAATGGACACAATGATACGGTAAAAATTATCTTAAAGACATGAAGAGGTGTACCATTGCCTTCTAATTTCTGAGGCTAAAATGGACTTTAATTTAAAAAAATATTCATATTACTGCCTCAGAAGCATTGATTATTTATTATTTAATTTATGAATACCTGGAAAGGTAAATGATCCTACAAATTTCACTACTTTTGCCTCTTCAATGATCTTTCTTAAGTATCCTTCAGAATAGAAATATCCAACTGCAAAAGAAATTTGAAAGAAATTAACAGTGTTTTAGATTACAATAGAAAAGATAAGTTGTTTACTTTGAATTATTAGCATCAGTTGTTAAATTGCTAAGAGAATTGTAAACCTATTACTGAAACTTGTATTTTTGGTAAGAAAAACACTAGCAAACGTGCAGACCTTCAACAATAATTTATTAAAGCATTTATTATATGCAAATGACTTGCTGTGAATATATAATGATATTAAGTGGTCTTTTCAATTCAAATCATTCTATCCTATTTGTTAGAAATATATTATTTAAATTTAATAAATATCCACTTGTGTGTCACAGTTCTTTTCAAGAGACCACATTATACAAATATTCCCAGAAGATGTTTATTTCTTTTGATATAAAGAAACAAACAAAATAAATTTCAGATATGGATGTTCACAACCTGAACCTTACTATAAGACTATTTTTGCATTTCACAGAGAACAGAATTTATAAACCTAAAAGCTTTAGACTTCATTTACTCCAAACTGCTCAATTTGCTGATGAAAAAAACCCAGTATATGTTCACATAAGTAACAACAAATACAATGAGGATTCAAAACCTCAGCTCCTAATTTGAAGTATACTTTTTTTCCACTACATCAGATGAACAATTATCCTATGTCTTAAAAGGAAACCTACATTTCTTAGGGATTTAAATAATTAAACTCCGTTAAATTATCTTTCTCTACTCAAAAAGAAATGCCTGATAGTTAAGAGTGGTAGCAAGAATCTAGTGTTGGTAACTTTGAATCAATGGTCTCAACAAAACTTCTATAGTGTCCAATGCTGTCAAAAATTATTTCCAAAAGTATTGGTAATTTCTCAGGAAATAATAGTAATAACAGACAGCAGTCACTACCTCATGAGATTGTAAACATTAAAATGAGATCATGTATTTAGGATACTTTGTAAATGTTAAAGTGCAACATGTCAGCTATCATTTTTATTGGCTTTTTATTAATTTCAGTTTTTTTAATGGGGAAAAGAATGTCTATAATACTGATTTTGCTAGATTTTGAGTCCACCAGACCTGAATTCAAATCCTCTCTTACTATGTGTGTGACCTAGAGTAATTTTCTTAATTTCTCCACCTCAGTTTCTTCATCTTTAAAATGAGAATAATAATAACTCTTGTCTCAAAGGGTCCTTGTGAGAATCAAGTGAAGTAAACACATGTAAAGAAGGCATTGGGGAATGCTAAAAATACAGTATAAATGTTAACTATTACTATTATTGACAGACTAAACTGTTACAATGTGTTAAACACATTGTAAACTTTAAATGACTACATGAATGTCAGGTACCACTTGTATTATACTGACGTCTGTGTTGTCTATTGATTGCTTTTTATATCTTATGTATAGCTTCATTTATCTATGGTGTACAGAGAGGAAAGGGCAGAGGCCAAATCTAACAAAAACTGCTACTTTCCAGCACTGAGCCCACTGGCAAAAACATTTCCATGTTTGTTCCTAGGAAAGTACTTAATTAGACTTGAAAGACTATGAGAACTGTTACCATATTTTAACACTTTATTTCACCTAATATCTAGGACCATTAGCAAAGTATAATAAATGTTTAATGGATATACAAATGCTTTGTACTAAGTAATAAGGAAATTGCAAAAATCACAAAATAGGATTAATAATGGACAGCAAGAGGGAATAACCAATTGGAATACTATGATCCTGTATACTCCAAGCAAGTACCGATAATCTGCATTTAAGAGACAGTAATAAGAACAGGCAGATTTAAGAGATATTCAAAAGCAACAAGACTCAGTAAATGATTGGATATAAAAAATAAGGAGAGCAAAAGCAACAAAGAGGTTTTGAATATGGATGACTAGCTTAATAATGGTGCCATTTATAGCATAGGCAAGGTAAAAGGAATCCAATGTACATATTAACTACATATAGTAATGAAGAAATAATGTTAATACTACTCTACTTCTCTATGTGATCAAGAAAAATCAATGGTTTTGGTAGAAACAGTGCCCACCACTGTTTGCCTCTAATTCATGATAGATATGGAATCACCCATTATATTTATTTTTCCCCTTACCACCCTGAGTCTTCTATTAGATGTCTACTTTTCTCACCTTCCCTAAGGTTTCTACATTTTAAATAAACTCCTTGAAATTATTCTGACAATTTTCTGTACAATGTTTTCCTTAAACAAAATTTTCCTAAATATAAAAAAGAAATAAAGAATGATGCAGCCAGAACCTTCTAAGTTAAAAACATACCTTTTGTGTTAAAAGGCAAAGTATTCATTTAAACATAAATCTTTTAACGATTTACTGGTCAACTTTCAATCAGTTCTAAATTATCTAAGTTATTTTCTGTTTTAAAAACTGAAGGGACAGATCCAAACTAATATGAAAACTTACGAGCTTAAGAGTTTAAAATGACAGTCAAATCCATAAAAACATTAAAAAAAAAAAAAATTCCTGCTGTGTATATCTTAAACCTATAGATGGAGCTCTAGTATCATTAATATTTTTATGGCATTAAGATGGCAAATAATGTTGAAATATATTTTATTAAACCAAAATGTCTATATAAACAGGTATGAGTGAAGTTTAAAAATCAAACTAAAAAACTGAATTGTAAATGTATTAACAGCCAAAAAAAGAAAAAAGAAAGAAAGAAAACCAAACCTAAAAAAATATGAACCTTTAATCTCTTGTACTTTCAAGGGCCAGGTTTATATTCAGGAGTAAATTCAACATTTATTAAAGTTTTCCATGTTCTGTGCACTAAGAATACAATGAGTTTTAAACTCCTTAAGTAGATTATATTCTATTGGAGTACTATAAACACAGAAATATAGTACAAGGAAATTGGGGGAGGGGATACTACTGCTACAATTAGAGAGGCAGGGGATCAAGGAATAGTGCCCAAGTTAAGCTAAAGACAAAGTTATGGGGAGATGAAGATATGGAAAAAAGATATATTGACTTGTGCAAATATCCAAAAATGGTAGATGGATTATCAAGTTGTTTATTAGTAGAGCTTGGCTGATTGTTCCTAAAAGGAAGTGTATAAATAAGACTGGAAAGATAGCAGAAGCATGACCATGCAGAACTTAACAAGTGAAGTATTTGTATTTTATCCAATAAGTAGTGGAAAGACATCTTCATAACAGGTTAGTTACTTTTTGAAGATTTTTTGGAAACCAAACAGGAAATAGCTTGAAGAAGAGAGACCAGAAGCAGAGAAACCAAGAGGATATTATGATAGTGCAGAAGAAAAGGTATGAGAAACTGTACTGGGATAGTGGTCATATAAATAGTAGAGAGAGACAAGAGACTGAAAAAAAGACAGAGAGAGAAAAAGACAGAGACTGAGACAGAGAGACAGAGAGAGAGAGAGAGAGAGAGAAAGAGAAAGACAGACAGAGAGAGAGAGAGAGAGAGAGAGAGAGAGAGAGAAAATATTACAGAGGCCCAGTTGACAAAACTTGGCAAATGATCAAAAAGATATAGGAGATAAAGAAGGACATAAGAATGACTTCAAGATTATAAACCTGGATGCCTGGGAGGATGCTAGTAGCATTTTCACCACAAAAAAAGAAGTTTGGAAGACTGGCAGTTTTTGAGGGTAGGAGAGATAATGAGTTACATTATCTAAGTATTGAGTTTGAAATACCTATCCTATATCTAATAAGATAAATGATGCAGTTCATGATTTATGATTAGCACTCAGGAGAATTATTAAGAGCTAGAAATATAGATATGAGAATCAACTGGAGAGATAGTACTTGAACCCATATGGGCTGAACTGGAAATGAAATCCAGCTGCACTTGTAGTTGAATAATCAAATGATTTAAAAAAATATAGTAAAAATTGGACTGCTATAAACATGGTACAGATTAAAATGCAGAACTCTGCTTTGGAGTAGTTTATAAAGCATCATAATATCACAAATTTGCTGAACATGGAGGAGGAGTTCAAACCTCTCATTTTACAAATAATGAAACTGAGGCACAGCTAAATCAGAG
This sequence comes from Antechinus flavipes, assembly GCF_016432865.1. NCBI lineage: Eukaryota > Metazoa > Chordata > Mammalia > Dasyuromorphia > Dasyuridae > Antechinus > Antechinus flavipes. The sequence continues at coordinate 71,916,383 of NC_067398.1, read as the reverse complement.
CAATTTACCTCAGGCACAACAGAAATGGGAGATTCAAATAGATTTGTCTGATTCCAAGTCCACCACTCTATCCACTGTGCCTCTTAACTGCCATTTACTTAAATATTAGTAATGTTTAACACAAATTTTAAGCAAGAATAAGAAAATCTTATCCTGATAAAACCACACATTTAGAGATGAAAGAGACCTTAACAACCAATCTGATCTATCTCTTTTAATAAGGGAGGATTTCTGAGAGCTTAAATAACTTCCAAAAATAACTAAAATATCGGCTTTTTTGCCTCCTCTAAAAATGGTCACTGTCTTTGAAAAAAGTTATTTTCATACACTTAAGCAAACTACCACAATTTATAAAAATTAATCCATTTACTTTTTTTCAAAGAGCAGACATTTATTAATTTATTATACACAAGATCACAACTTTAGGCTAGTAAATACTTGAGAGGTCATCTGAGTCATTCTAGTCTCTTTTTATAAATGAGAAAGCTGAGACCTGAACAGTTAGATAATAGGGAGGATTCGAACCCAAGAATCTGACATTCCAAACCCAGAGAACGTTCCACAGCACCGCTCCACCTCTCAAGAGAACCTGACAATTAAGTGCTCAGACTAAGCAGGTTGGGATCCGCCATGGCCCAGGACGTTTCTCTTTAAGCCCCAGACCCCCCCTTTATTTCTCCCACTTTCTTTTCTAGATTTATCCCTGCCGGGTCTGCTCTCTCCTCCTCTCTCTCCCCACAACTCCTACGCGGCCTCTCATCTCTTATCCCTCTCAGAGTGTGAGCAGCCTTACTTGAAGGGGACGCCAGGAGGTGCAAGAACAAGAGGAGGAAATACTGGGAGCGGCTGCAAAGACGAGGGCGACGGCTTTCCCGGGCCCGCCTCAACAGGACCCGGGACGCGCCCTCCATCCAGACGGCTCCTCCTACAGGCTCTTGGCCCAGAACATCGTTACCATGGAAATCTAAATGAACGCTGCTTCGTCTGCGACTGCGCCGATGGAATGTCCAGTGCGCAGGGGCGGAGCGAAAGAGGGCGGAGCAGGACTAGCGCTGAGATCCGGGATAGGATAGATAGAAGAGGAGGGGCTAGTGAAAGGTAGGACCAGGAGTGGGCGGGGAGAAGATGGGAATTGGTAGCTGAATGGAGCCTTCTGAGAGTCTAATCTAGGAAAAGACACGTGGGACAGGATGGGATACTAAGTTACCTCTGAACTTTCTTTCAGCTGTGATTTTGGAACCCGTACCTGTAACTCCCTTGATCTCTCTTGGATATTTCGTCAATTCCCACGGGGACAGAGGCTGCCTCCTTAAGGCATCTTCCCTCCACTGTATTCACGTGTCAGATCCTATGCCTAAGTAGGGAACTTCTTTTTTTTTTTTTTTTTTTTTGAAAATTTAATTTTATTTAATAATAACTTTGTATTGACAGAATCCATGCCAGGATAATTTTTACACAGCATTATCCCTTGCAATCACTTATGTTTCGTTTTTTCCCCTCCCTCCCTCCCCCCCCCCCCCAAGATGGCAAGCAGTCCTATATATGTTAAATATGTTGCAGTATATCCTAGATACAATACATATTTGCAGAACCGAACAGTTCTCCCGCTGCACAGGGAGAATTGGATTCAGAAGGTAAAAATAACTCAGGAAGAAAATCAAAAATCAAATAGTTCACATTCATTTCCCAGTATTCCTTCTTTGGGTGTAGCTGTGTCTGTCCATCATTTATCCAATGAAACTCAGTTAAGTCTCTTTGTCAGAGAAATCCACTTCCATCAGAATACATAGTAGGGAACTTCTTAACATCAATCAAGACTCCACGAGCATTTCTTAGGTGTACACTGTGTTCCTAAACTGCTGAATGATGGAGATAGAAGGAAAAGCAATAAAAGTGGCGTGTGTTCACAAGGTCAAAATAATACCAAAGTATTTGAATTTTAATAGGATAAATATCAAAAGAAAGATTCAATATAAACATGAGTTCTTGGAGAGGGTCCTCAATAATCATAGACTAAAAAGTTTGAGAACCTTTATTGTAGGCAATCCTCAAAGACTAAAAATAACACAGAAGCTGATGACATGCCACGGTAAAAGGAATTCCTTCATTTCCCTAAATCAGTGAAATCACAAAATCCAAAACCTTTTTCTGAGGAACCACTTCTACAAAAGGAGGAAAAAAATAGTCCCTTGTTTTAAGCAATTAAAGTTTTGCTGGGGGCAATAATACTGAATAATACCGTACAACAGAGGAGTACAAACATGATAAATTTTGTCATTCAGTCATTTCAGTTGTGCTTAATTCTTTGTTTTCCTTTTGGTGTTTACTTAGAAATAGTGAATCAATTTGTCATTTCCTTTTCCAGTCCATTTTACAAATGCAAGATTAGGTAACTTGTAAGCAGGTATTAAGTGACTTGCCCAGGGTTGTTGCACAGCTAATGTCTGAGGTCTGATTTGAAATCAAATCTTGTTGCATGTCCAGCACTTTATCCACTGAGATAATAATCAATAAACATTTATTAAACATCTATTATGAGTCAGTCACAGTGCTAAAAACTAATGATAGCTCTTATTCTATATTAGCTAGTTATATATTATATTACATTATATTATGTCATGTCATGACAAATCATGTCACATGATAGAACATTATATGTGTGTATACATATAATATAGTATTGTGTATCTAGAAATACAGTAGTATTTACACAGCAAGTTGAGATTATGTTTAATTATTTGATCCTCATGACAACCTGGGCTGGGACAAGCCCAGGGGTCACATAGATAAGTGATTCAGGTAGAATTTGAATTAAGCTCTTCCTGACTCCAAGCTGTACCTCTTAGCTGTCCCTATTAGAGTTAAGCATGTAGGGAACTACTTAATATAAATCTATCAATACTCAACAAGCATTATTTAGGTATTCACTGTGTTCCTAAACTGTGCTAAATGATGGAGATAGCAAGGAAAAGCAATAAAACAATCTCTACTTAGCTTACATTCTAATGGGGAAAAAACATAGTCACAACTACGCAAATACAAAATGAAAATAGATAGAAAGAAAGTAATTATAATGAAATTGCAATATATCACAAACAATTAAATATATCCATGATAAACTTAAGAAGTGAGTATAACTGGGAGCTCCAGAAAAATTTCCTGTAGAACTATAAATGGAATGTGGAAATGAGTCTTGAAGAAAGTTAAGGATTTTAAGAGATTATATAGGAAGGGATACTTTCAAGCTCTTTCAAACTCTTAGGAAACTCTTAGGAAAGGACTTCTCACATTGTGGGAAGAGGAAAATGGGAAAGGAGAAGACACCCTTAGAAGTAATTACTCCAATCCCTTCATTTGACAGATGAAGAAACTGAGATTAAAAAAAAAAAAAAATGTGTCTTGCTCCAAGTGATATGGGCCCTAAATTGCAGAGCTGTGCCTCTAATCCAGGTCCTCCAACTGCAGATCCAATGCCTTCACATTTTTCACAAGTGTACCTTGACCTTATTTAAAAATAAGTGTGGCTGTATTATTCTAAAGCATTTTCTGTCTCCTTTGTTTTTCTACTATTTCTCCCATGAACCCCAAAATCTTCTTTCTCCCTTTAAATCTCTTTGTGTCAAATAACACAGATAATGGCAGGAACTGGTTCGTTTTTATTTTGTTTTTCAATTGTCAAATATTTGTATACCTAGTGCCAACCAAGATTCCTGGGGGAGACATGAACATGTCTGTAGGCAGTAGGAAAGAAGGAACAGGGAGAGATTGAAAGAATGGGGATGTTAGAAGGTGCAATCTTTTGGAAAAGATGGGATGCCTAAAGCAGATGACTGTTGATTTCTGTCTAGAAATCCAGTCTTACAGGACCTATTCCCTACTGAATATCTCCCTCCAGCTAACCATTAACATCTTGAATTCATTATGTCCGAAATAGATCTCATATTTTCCTGAAAATCCATCCTCCCTCCATACTCTATCATCATAATCACCTGGACTTGAAACCTATATATCACCTTTGACCCATTACTTTCTTCCACCCTCAATATCCAATCTGTTTCCATAGCTTGTCTATTTAATATTCTTAACATTTCTCACATAGGCTCCTTCTTTCCTTTAACATTACCTTGGCTTATCACCTCATTCTTGGACTATTACTATAGATTGATGGTTGCTTTCCCTGTCATAAATCTTTCTCTACTCCAAATCATTCTCCACTCAGGTATCAAAGTGACCTTCCTAACGAACAATTCTACATTTGCTATATCTTCCTAAAGAGCATACAAATAACAATAATGTCTATCTTTGAAGAGTTTGCATTCTATTGAGTGAAATTAAATAAGCATATCCAAAATAAATATAAATTAAATACCAGGTAGTTTACTACAAGATAATTTGAAAGGAGTGTGTAAAGAGTGAAGAGATCAGGAAAGACTCCATGTAGAAGAAATAGGGAGTGAGGAAGAAAGTACATTCCAGTCATGGAAGAAGGTCAGTGCAAAAGCACAGAGATGAAAGTTGGAAGACCTTGTGTGAGAAGCAAAGAGAAGACCAATTTATTGGCTTCAGAGAACATGGAAAGAGGGATACTGTGTAATGAGGCTAGAAAGATGATTGCGCTTAGATTGTGAAGGAATGGAAGCAGTCACTTAAGTAAAGAGGTTATTCTTAATAAGGAGTAGGTCCAATATAATCATGTGAGATGGAGTAAAGAAAAACATAGAGGTAGAAGATACTTGAGTGACAGGAATTAAAGAAGACAGGAAAGAAAGATCATATAGAATGGCTTCAGTTTTTTTCCTAAAAAATATGAAGCAAAATTTCTCAGCTGAAAAAGTTGTTAGTGATGGAAAAGGACCTGGGAGAGAAATGAGGGGGCAAGGCATTGGAGGGTCAATTCCTACAATGTGTCCACTAACTATTCTAACGAAATAAATTTTCTTTAAGATATCTCTGTAGAAATTATTTGAATTCATTTTCCTCTATCAATTCTGTCTTCAATTCTCTCAATTGTTTTTATTTTAATATTGCATTGATAATTTCATTTGATCATTTATCTGAATATCCCTCCAAAAAGTCCTCAGATTTTTCTACCCATTTAATTTTTTGATATTTTTGTATTATTTTTGAGGGGAATATTGAAGATCTAAACTTTCTGTGTTCTCTCAATCTTATATATATTTTTTCTGAATAACAATCCCTAACTTTATTCTCCTTTCTAACTCAGTGCTGCAAGACCTCAAAGTCAAGTTCTGCAAGAATATTTTCATTAGTGAACTCGGGGGGATTTTCATCTAGGATAAGTAGAGAAATAAATCTTTAGAGGAGTTAAGAATACATCTCAATTTTTCTATTGAGTATATCAAGCATAACTAACTTTTTCAAAGTTCATATTATTCAGGTACAGATAGATAGCATATTATAGGCTTTATGATTTGTGAAGCACTTTAATAATTTTATTATTAAATCATTTTATCCTCCCCTATTATTCCCCATATTTTACAGATGAGGAAACTGAGGTAGATAGGTTAAATGATTTTCCTAGGTTCACACAATTAGTATATATGAGACAATTACTTGATCCCAATTACCGTGACAAGTAGATGCTTGGAATATTTTAATTTATATTTAATCTGACAAGTAACTTGCATAGTTTGATTTATATTTCTCATATAATATCAATGTTATAGTTATAATTAAACTAAAATTTTTTTGAAAGAGAAAACATCTTCATGGGGTCTGGTAAAGATGCTATGACAGAAGTATTATTAACAAAAGCTAATTGTTTCTTTTCCCCCAGAAATTATATTATGATATATAAAATTTATTTCAGTATAAAAACATTCAGTCAATGTTTTACTGTTGCCAAGCAACAAAGTAACTCATAATTCTTTCTGCAGCCAAGTTCTTCTACATAACTGACTATCTTGAGGACAGGGAAAAGCTGTAGGACAAACCATTTTTCCCCTCTTTAAAGCAATTCAAACTATACTGCAATTTAGAAGCATGAACAAATTTTTATTCTAGACAAATTCTAATTTTTATTTATTGGGAAAGAGTTTATAAAGTTTTTATTTTAAATTGTGGTCATTAAAACATTTTAAAAACCAAAATGACATCAGATCATAAACAAGGACAGATCACTATCCCTGAGCCTCCCATCAAAGCAGTGAAAGTACCACTGAGGAAAATGGATTACACTCACTACTGTCATCTCCTTAAAAAAATGGAGATGCCCTTTGTGAGAGGACGTGAGGACAGACATATATTTAGCAGTTTTGAAGAGAAAGACAGTCGTGCTTTCCTAAAATTTCACCCTTATCCTTCTCCTGGCCAGCCAGACTATCACTTATACTGTCCATATCCCCCACCTCCTGGGAAAGATTTTGCCTTATTTCCACATCGAAAAGAAATGTCATTGGGTGATCCTTGTTCAGGATTTATAAGTGCAGGAGGTGATGCTAATTTATTGCCTGGAGTTGGCAAAAGCATCCCAAACTTAGCAAATTACATTGATGTGAAGCCTCAACAACAAATTCCTTTAACAGAAAAGGGATTAAAGAAAGAAATTAAAAAGCGAACAACACTATTAGAAGAGATAAATGAGAACACAAGATGGAATTCCACGAAAACATCTGATGCTGTCATGAGAGCCAGACTTGGAGGTAAATAAAAAAGCAGCTTTTTTTTTAGCTACAGAATGAGAGAAAGGGGTAATATATATATATATATATATATATATATATATATATATATATATATATATATATATATATATATATATATATATATATATAGCTTAGGTAAAGGCTACCATAGTCCACTTTTAACACAGACCGTCAAGTTGTTTGAATTGGCTGTTGCCATATATATATATGTAATGTGTGTGTGAATATAATATTCAGAAATTAAGAGATTGATGATAGTAAAATATAGCTCTTAAGACAAAAAATTGTATTCTAGGTTATAAAATCAGTGGTAATATAACTAATATTCTATTGTATAAACCATATACAAATTATAATGTGGTTAATATCAAAGGGCATTATAAATCTGAGGATGAAGAGAATGACTAATACACTAGAGCTTGTGGCTAAAGAGGAGCGGGGTCCCTGATCATGGTTCCAGATTGGAAGAGGGTCCTTGTGAGTGCTCGTAGACCAGGCCAGAAGGGCAGTGACTACATCTCTGCTTAGATCATATCATCTTGGAAGAACTGAAATGGGAGAAAGTAATATATATTTGAAAATTAAGAAAACTAAAAATAGGCATTCATGTATCTAACAAGGTTCATTAATTGTTTTCAACCAATTGATAAGCATTTGTTAAGTTTATCTAAGTTCCATGTACTATATTAAGCACTGGAGATGCAGGGAAAGGCAAATTTTTATTTATGTATTAATTGGGAAGGAGAGATCAAGAAGGGCCAAGAGGTTAGCAATTATGATTTAAAAAAAAAAAGAGGGTTTTTGAAATTCAGAAAGAATTTTAGTTATATAGGATAATTTTGAAAGTAACATAGAATTTTTTGAAGTTACATAAAATGGTTCATAGTTTCATATAGAATAATCTTTTTTGTTCTGACATGTGATTACAAAACCTATTCCTCCCTTTTGGAGGAATTTATAAATAAAGGGGAGGAATGAGAAAAATAATACTCAAACCTACAAGAAAAAAATTCTCTGAAGCCATGGCAATTAAGCCTGCATCAATAAGAGAAGACAAAACATATCTACTTTTTATATAAAGCCTACTGATATAGTAGCAGAAAACTGTACTACTTAAAGCTTTCACTAAAATTTCATAAATGTCTCCAATTGTACTATGTTCTGGGAAAGGTACAGCCAATTCAAACAATTTGACAGTCTATGTTAAAAGTGGACTATGGTAGCCTTTACCTAAGCAAGTCTAGGGCAGTTACTTGTTTTGAATCAGCCCCTTCCCTCAATAAATAACATATTAGGGGCAGAAAATAATGTTCCTGTGCCCATCATATGATAGAAAGTAGATACTGCTATTACAAGGACAGGATTGGATTCAATAGGGCAAAACTGACAGTCAAGTCTCTCCTGGAAGATTTTACAGGTGGCAGAGAATTAATAGGTACACACTCTGCCACTCCCAGTATTCTATACAGGAGACAATATATTTGCCATATCAAAGAAGTAAGAGAAGACAGTGAGTTGGGAAATCTGATTCAAGACTACCAGGAATAGAAAAGTCCAGGATAAAGACAAGAACAAAATACCCAAGAGAAAAAGGTTAGACTTAGGCCTATCTCTTCAACAATGAGATGATTCAAACCAGTTCTAGTTGTTCAGTGATGAAGAGAGCCATGTACACTCAAAAAGAGGACAATGGGAATTGAATGTGGTTCACAACAACAAGCATTTTCCCTCTTTTTGTTGTTGTTTGCTTGCATTTTATTTTGCTTCACTTTTTTTTCTTGTGCTGCACAATAATTATGTAACTATATGCATATATTGGATTTAATATATATTTCTACCATGCTTAACATACTTGTCATTTAGGGGAGGGCATGGGGAAGGAGGTGGGAATTAGAACACAGGGTTTTGCAAGTGCTAATGTTGAAGAATTGTCCACACATATTTTGAAAAATAAAAAGCTTTAATTAAAAAAAAAAATTCAGGCCTAGCTCTAAAGAAACACAGCAGCATAGGAATTAATAAAAATAGAATAAGGGACAAGAACTTCCAAAAAGGTTACAATGAAATACATATAATTAAAGAAAAGCAAACCAAAAGATTCTTATGAAAAAGCAAAAAAAAATTAATTCTAAGTATAACTGTGAGATTGTGAATTGACAATAAATTCCAGAATCACTCAAAAATATATAAAACCTTTTAAAAAACTAAATTGAAAATAAGAGCTTTCAAAGATTAACAACAGAATAAACAATAAAACACATGATGCAAATCTCTCCAAATTAAGAGGCTCAGAAAAAGAGAATGAAATATTTCTAAATCATAAAGTGAAAGAAAATTTGACAAAAGGAAAAGGTCAAAAATTTGAAAGAATACATGGATTTTATACAACTTGAAATGACTGATCTTCAAGAGGAGGTTGCATATAATGTGTCTAGGGTAAGAATTCCTAGCCAAATGATGTATTTGCAGTTGAGTACAAAATGATGAGATTGATATAGCCACCAAATGTTGGGGTTCAGTCATGTGAAGAATGAAAAATGGCCATTTTCTTTGGCAAAAGATAGGTTGATTTAGGGAAAAAAAGGCTATAGACAAAATGAAGAGATAAACTAAACACCAGGACTAGTAAATATGAAAGAGTTGGGAGAGCATATAATTAGACAGGAAAGTGGTTTTAACAGTTAACAATGGAACAGACAAATTCTCTAGTGGAACTCATAATTAAACCAAGGAAAGGATATATATTCCATGAGATAGAAATATGCCCTTAACTGACAAGATAAATCAATAGAGAAATTTAGCATCCTAAAAAAGTTTGTTAGTTATAAGAAGGAGAAAGACACCATGAGACATAGGGGAGGAATGAGGAGAAAGATACCATGAAACAGAACTCTGTCATGGTGGGATTAATCCAAAGGGGTTCAGCAAAGATGGCTTGGGCTGTAGACCTATTTATTAGGGAAATTTAACTCTAGAAGTTTGATATAACTTGGATTTCCAACTGGATATAAAAAGATGGGGCCACCCATGACCTTCATGAAGGTAGGACTTTAAGATTAAACTGATCTCCATTAGTCCTCTTCCCTGCTTGCCTCAAGGGATAATTTTATCATTACTTGAGGCTCTCTCTGCCAACCCCACCTAGTAACTCTGGACCTCATCTAGGAGGAAAAAATGATTACAAATCCTAAGGTCCACAGGACTGAAATTAATACAAACAATTTGACCCAAAGTTTTGAAAATCAATATCAAAATATGGATTGATAAGGTCCACAGATAACTGATGGTAGAAAAATCTAAAGCTTAAAATTCCAAAAGAAATAATCATTATGATGAGGTTTGCCACAAGATAGAGAGTTGTGGGAACCCCTTCTGGTCAGTGCAGGTCCTTTGTAAAAGAATTTATGAACCCAAAAGTTAGACTGGCAAAAAGAAATTTATTGTCATAAGAAGTTGGCCTTTGCTAGGAAGACTGACTTCCTTCATGACAAGGCCCCAACAGAAAAGTAAAAGTCTAGCAGAGGAGTTCTGGCAAAGAGAAAGATAAAGATCCTAGCAGAGAAATCCCAACAGAGAGATAAAGAGGGGTGTGGTCCTGTTAGGGAAATAAATGAGAGAGATAGAGAGGGGTTAATGCTGAAAAGAGAATGTTTTCTTAGCTGGCAGAAGGTCCTCAAAGGTAGCTATGCCAAGCAGAGAGAGAGAGAGCAGTTCCTTGGCAAAATCCCTGCTTTTGCCCCTCTGCAAGGGAGTACCCCAAGTTGCCTCTTTCTACAATTTGAAATGTTAGCTAGGGGCTGGGTGCATTTTGAGTTGAAATCATACAGAAATCTTCAAGAATTGAATAGAAATTTTTCAATTGAATGAGTGTTCCTAGACTAATCTCCAACTCAATAGAGGTCCACAGAAATCTAGATCTCTAGCTCAGGCTAAGTAGGAGTGGTCCTGGACTCTACTAGTCCCACCAAGATAAACAGAATGAAACCACTTTACGTTGATTCCCTAGGGCTGGTCTTTCTCAGGGGAGAGTTCAAGGAGTTTCTCCTCTCCACGGAGTTCTCAAGTGCTTTACCTCATGGTTCGCCTCCAAAGTCAGAGAGAGACAGTTTCAGAGATCCCCACATCAATTACATTTCAGAATTTCATTGCTAAATAACACAGCTTACTAGTAGCCAAAAGAGAGGCCACCAGTTTAAAAAGAATACATTTGAAAAGCCCAAGAAGACTCCACAATAGAAAAGAGGTTAGAGAAATTAGCATTTTAGGGAAATTTAAGGAATTTGGAACAAATCATTTAAACAGGAGAAAGGGAGACCTTATGGGAATTGATTAGGCAATATATATATATCATAGGGATGAGAAGCCAAATTGCCTTGCTGTGAGCATGTAGAACCTTTCAGACTTTGGACTCCATTAGTATCTTTTTGAAAATATAGAGTGGCTTCTAGACTGCAATGACATACCTGTATAGAACTTTTGTAGAAATATACCTTATATAGTTATACCATAGTTCCCTTTTAATGTCCTGACCCAGTTTCTTCAATTTTCCTATTTAGTTACTCTTCCTCAGGTTATAACCTTTTCCTCTTAATGTTTGATGAGATAAAGGTTTTATATCTTTAGACTATAATCATTGCTTCTTAATGTTTGACAGGATAAAGGTCTATCCATTTTAGATATCATTAGAATATCAGGAGCCTCTCCAGTACTTCCCTCCATTGTGTCATTCTAGGTGCCTCCCCCTATTAAGTTATCCCCATCCAGGTATCTCCCCCATTATATCATTGTTGTTGTTAACCTATAAAAATCTTGCTGTCCCAATACCCAGGGCTGGATTCTTTGAGATAATAGTTTCATTCAGCCTTGGGACCAACCATGGATCCATTTGGTCCCAGTATATCTCTCCGTTTAATAAACTATTAAATTGGTCTCTAATCTCTGCTTTGCTCAGTTTCTCCGGCATTAAAATATTTGATAGTTATAAATTCATAACTTTTTTAGAAGTCTCCCAGACTCTTATGGATTGCCCAACAATAAGTCCCAGGCCAACCCCCAAGTGGTCATTTCTTGGGCGCTGAAAGACTCAAGAATGAATGTAAATAGCAGTCATTTCTACTTTGACCAGAAATCCAGAGAATCTTCCCCTCTCAGATTCATTTATTTAGATTTTTTTTTTTTTTTTGGACTTGGTGAAAGAGATCATTCTTTGCCTCAATTTCCATCTAACCTTAATCTCTGAATAGGTATGGCCTCAGTCATACTGAGACCTCTGGAAGACTTTAGCTTAAAAAGGCCTAGGTCTCTTTGATCCAGGGTCAGATATCTCCTATATCTGGCCAGATGGCTTTGGAAATGAAAATGTAGCAAGTGACCTTGAACAGCCTTCCCTCACTTCTGTAATGCCGGAGAAACTGAGCAAGTCAGAGATTAGAGACCAATTCAATAGTTTATTAAATGGAGAGAGATACTGAAACCAATGGAACTGGATCCATGTTTGATCCAGTATCAGAGGGCAAGTTCTTTTATAGGATAACAAAAGCAATGATATAATGGGGGAGGTACGTGGATGGAGATAACCTTATGGGGGGGAGGCCCCTAGGATGACATAATGGAGGGAGGTTACTGATATTCTAATGACATCTAAAATGGATAAACCTTTATCCTGTCAAACATTAAGAAGGAATGTCTATAACCTAAAGTTATAAAACCTTTATCTCATCAACCATTTAAGAGGGAATGATTATAGCCTGGGGTTTTGGGGCAGAACAACTGAGGTAGACTTTTATCTCATCAAACATTAAGAGGGAAAGGTTATAACCTGAGGTAGAGTAACTAAAGACAATGGGGAAACTAGGTCAGGACATCAAAAGGGAACTGTGGCACAACACTTCAATCCAATTCACTTGCATGTCATGGTGTTGAGGGGTGAGACACCCCAATAGTGTTTGAGGGTCCCCAGGTCAGTATCACAGGTTTTGTGAAAGAATTCAGTCCTAATATCCAAATTAGGTTTTGGCAAACAAGGATTTAATTGACTCTTAGCAGTTCTTTCTCTCAGTGGGCTCCTGATTAGCTGCAAAGATTGGGATTATAGGATTCAATTTTATTTAGCTTTCTGTGGCCTGAGGCTAGGGATCATCTCTAAATGAATTGAGGGAGTAATTTCTAGGTCAATAATAGATGGAGATTATTTCTCAGGCCAGGATCTCCAAATGAATTGAAAGTGGGGATTATTTTGGGAATTTCCTCCAGGCCAGGTGAAAGGGTATGGGGATTATTTGGGGAGTTTCCCTGAGGCTAAGTGAAAGGGTGGAGAGAGGTTGTCAGGAGATTTAGGGTTTTCTAACCCTACACAAAGATCAGGGGATCACATAGTCCTTATTACATTAATGATATCACTTCCATGATGTCATGGTCCTTTTTGAGAAGACAGAATGAACTAAAAGAACTATTAGCAACAATAGCAAAACTATTTAGTAATTCATCCTAGTAAGTTGTCAAGAGTTCTTCTGGTTAAAAAAAAATGTTTACCCTATGGTCAACCTTAATTCTAATGCCTTCTCTCTGTGGTGATTTCCAGTTTATCCTGTAAATGCTTTATTTGATCATAGTTGTTGGAGTATTGTTTCCTCCATTAGGCTCCTTGAGGGCAGAACATGTCTTACTTTTTGTTGCATGTGTTAGCACATAGTAGGCACTTAAATGTTTTTTGACTGACCAACAACCTTAATATTAGCCTTTCTAACTTAAATGAGACTGGTCCTTGGATCATAGTTATACAGTCTGTCATATATTCAAAACCTAATTTGACAGAAGTTTCCATAGCCTACAAGAACCCAAAGGTCACTTAAACATCATGGTAAATCATTAGAAAAAGACAGCAGAGGAGATTCTAAATGGAATTTATCTTCTGATAAAAATAGTTTGAACCTTCAAAACCAATACTGCTTGTGTGTTGCCTATTATTACCATTATGAAAAATAGTGGTAGAATGGAATTGATGTAGCACTTTGTTTTCATCATGATGATAAGAAGCAGCACACTTACAAAGTTTACATGGAACTATATCATTTAGTCATCTCCTCCCCAAATCATGTATTCTGTCTACTGCATCCTAATATATCCCTTATGAATGATCATCTAACTTTGTTGTGCCACAGTTCTCTTTTAATGTTCTGACCCAGTTTCCCTAATTGTCCCATTCAGTTACTCTGCCTCAGGTTATAATCATTCCCTCTTAATGTTTGATAGGATAAATTTCTTGTATCTTAGACCTCAAGCTATAATTATTCCCTCTTAATGTTTGATGGGATAAAGGTCTTTATCCATTTTAGACATCATTAGAATATCAGGAACCTCTCCAGTACCTCCCATTATGTCATTCTAGGTGCCCCCCCCCCCATTATGTCATCCCCATCCAGGTACCTCCCCCATTATGTCATTGTTCTTGTTACCCTATAAAAGATTCTTGTATCTGACATTCACTGCTGGATTCTTTAAGACGATAGTCTCATTCAGCCCTGGGACCAAACATGGATCCATTTGGTCCCAATATAGCTCTCCATTTAATAAATTATTAAATTGTTCTCTAATTTCTATCTTGCTCAGTTTCTCCAGCATTACAATTTCACTTGAAGACTTCCAATGAGGAAGAATTGACAATTTTTCTTAAAAAAGCCATTTTGGTTTTAGATAACTTTACTTATTGGGTTGTTTACATATATATATATATATATATATATATATATATATATATATATATTCTTTATGTTGAATTAACCTCTTTCTTCTGTATTTTCTTCTCATCAGCTTCTGGGATTTGCAATCATGATAATTCAAATTTTAAAATATTTTTTAATAATTAAGGGGGCTTTTCACTGTTTTTCCCACATTCTTTTCTGATGTAGCTTCAACTTCTAACCTTATTCTGTTAACTGAGTGATTGGTTGACAAACCTTGAAATAGACTGGAAATATTAACAAAATCAGAAACTGTCCCATCCTAAAATTAATAGGATAAGGGAGTTTCATCCTTGTCAGTAGAACAAGATTATAATAAGTTTTATATTCCTGTGATGGATTAAAATCTGTCATCAAGGCAGAAGTTGATGGCAGTGTAATTACTGTAAACTGTATTTACCAGAGAACAACAACAACCATCAGAGTTTAGATCTTGGGGAAGATTAAGTATATTCAGCAGTGGTAATGGCCAGATGTCAAAATAGGAAATTAAAATGTACAATAGGGGAGGAAAGAAATCCAAAGCTAATTAGTTCTTAAGTAAATTCATATTCTACTAATCAAAAAGGACTATGAAGCCACTAAAATTTATGTAAATCATAACTCAGGCCACCTACATACAGATTTCTACCAACTGTCAATTGTCTTTGACTTTAGAGATACAGCTCACTAACCAGTGGACTTAAAATATAGTTCCAAGAATCTTTGAAAGATTTTTTTTTAATTTTGTAAGCAAACATCTCTAATTAGGAAAGGAAAAAAAATGCACAAAAATAAGGTAAATTTAATACAATTGAGCAATTCTGAATTTTAGAATTTTAAGGTATCATATCTAATTCCACTATCTCATTTGAGAATGTTTATAAGTCAAATCATTCACACATAGAATATCAGTAGACAGTAAATAATTGTTGACTTATAAGTCCTCATTCACATTAATAATGACTGCCAGAGAAACTGAGATTTGGAAAAGTTACTCGATTTTCCTTTGATATCACAGATAAACTGGAAAAACATCCATCAAATAGTATCATTGCTATTACTCTGGAATACATGTTTGATCCAAGTTGTTAGGGGGTGAGGAAGGAAGACTGTCAAATTGAAATACAATATACATACTATATTTTTGACCCTATAGTGGGCTCAATGGAAGATACAAAGACAGTCCAAAATTCAGGAAGCTTACTATTTAATTTCAGCGATAAGACATAAACTTGCAAAATGACAAAAAGGAAAGAAAATACAACACAATTTAGTATAATATCAGAAGTAATCAATCAATAAGCATTTGTGAAGGCAGTTAGATGGTGCCTTAGAAGAAGTGTTAGTTCCAGAGTCAGGAAGATTCATCTTCCTGAATTAAATCTGGCCTTAGACACTTATTTGCTGTGTGACTTGGACAAGTCACTTAACCCTGTTTTCCTCTATTTCCTCAATTGTAAAATAAGCTGGAAAAGGAAATGGCAAACCTCTTCAGCATCTTTGTCAACAAAACCCAAAATGGATTCATGAAAAATTAAAGACGACTAAAAATGAGTGAAGGAACAATGAAGCCTTTATAAAGTACTTACTATATGCCAGGAACTTTGCCTAAGTGCTGAGGATAAAAAGAAAAAGAAGAAACATTCTATGGCTTCAAGGCACTTACATTCCATTTGGGAATAAAACACATACATAAATTGTTACATATAGGATAAACACAAAATAGATAAAAAGTAGCCATAGAGGGGAAGGCCTCCTGAAAAATGTGGTACCCATTGGCCTAATTCTTTAAGAAATACAAAGATTTTAAGAGGAAGGCAAGAATCACCAATATCAAAAACAAGCAGTATAAGAATATGGAGAGAGAAAGCATTGTAATGTGTGAGAAAATTCAAGTAAATCATCATAGATGGTCCACAGAATGCATGGAGGGAGGTATTACATTAAAAAACAAACCAAAAAAAAAAAAAAAAAAAAAAAAAAACCCGAAAAGATAGTAAAGGATGAAGTTATAGAGACTTTGAAATGCCACATAAAAGTTTGTTTTATGCTAGAGATCCTTAAAGAGATTGGAGTTTATTGAACAGATAGGTGACATAGTCAAACCTCTTAAAAAAATCATTTTGGCAGCTATGAGGAGTTATGTATGATATGAGGAAAAGAATGAAGCCTGCTTCTTCTTTAATGTAGGCATGCCATGCTAGGAAGTCCTGTGCCAGCATGTCCCATGTTCCCCAATTTATTCCAGAGTTCTTCAGAAAGACCTTAAGAGTATCATTGTATCACTTCTTCCCTTTATATGAGTGTTTGCCTTCTATTCTCCATAAAAATAGTCTTTTAAGTAAATGTATCTTTCTTACTGCTTCCTGAGGGTGTGGGACCATATAGGTTTGTGTATGAAAAGAGTCTTTCTCTAGAATTTCTTCCAGAGAATGTAAATCCATTTAAGTTTGTTTACATCACTTTACCTGGATGGGTTGTCTGGTTTCATCTTCATCAGTATTAGTCAGTAGACAACCTCTGTTTTCTTGATGTTAATTGTTAGGACAAAATTAGCATAAGTAGCACAGAATTAAGTCATACTTTGTTGCATATTAGCTTCAGAGGCTGCATTGAATACACAATCATCTGCAAACAAAAAGTCGCTCACTCTTTTTTTTTTTTTAATTTTAATTTTATTTTATTTAATAATAACTTTATATTGACAGAATCCATGCCAGGGTAATTTTTTACAACATTATCCCTTGTACTCGCTTATGTTTCGATTTTTCCCCTCCCTCCCTCCACCCCCTCCCCAACTCACTAACTCTTCCTCTTCAGTTTTGTCTTGGCTTGTAGCTTTTTCAACATAATTTACCAAAAATGCAATACTTGTCCTTGATGCTGTTTTCATCCTTATTGAAGGTGTTTAAAAACATTTTTGAAAACATTATGCTAAAAAACCAGAGAGTGAGACCATATTCCTGCTTCACTCCATTAGTGACCAGAACAACACAAGACCATCATCCATTATCCAGAAGATAAAATGTCTGTTAATTGATTGATTGATTAAAGGATGAGTGGGGAAAGTAGGTATCTCAGTTGGTAGAGCACTGGGCTTGCAATCAGGAAGGCTCATCATCATGATTTCAAATATGCCTTCAGATACTTATCAGATATATGACTGTGGGCAAGTCACTTACTTAACCTGTTTGTTTCAGTTCCTCATCTGTAAAATGAGCTGGAAAATGAAATGGAAAACCACTCCAGTGGTCACAAGTCACAATGACTAAATAATAACAACAAAAAAGATAACTAGTATTTAGACAAGTGTATGTATGTCCCAGAAAATAGATAATAGGAAAAAGAGATGATTCAGGTACATATTGAAAACTGACAGACAACTTTTATGGAAAATCAATAGGGCAACAGTATGGAGAATAGATTAGTGTGGGACAGAAAGATTCATTAGAAGCCTGCAGTAATAATCTGAGCAAGAGGTAGTAACTGTGTGAGTGGGAGATGTTGTGAAAGTAGAAATAGCAAAAGT
The DNA here is from genome assembly GCF_016432865.1 of Antechinus flavipes. Classification (NCBI taxonomy): domain Eukaryota; kingdom Metazoa; phylum Chordata; class Mammalia; order Dasyuromorphia; family Dasyuridae; genus Antechinus; species Antechinus flavipes. The sequence goes on along the minus strand of NC_067398.1, from coordinate 71,898,468 downwards.
CAACAATTGATAAGAAATGTGGAGTAAAGAAGAGTAAAAAATGAAGCCTGGGAGGCTAGTGGTACTGTCAACAGACATAAGGGAGAAATATTTCTAGGAGAAAATTAACAGAGTTTCATTGAATTCACTTATCACTCAGGCTCAGAACTTCAAAACTATATTTGACTCTTGAGTTGAAGCCAGCTTTAACCTGCTTGGGAAATTCACTTATTAAATTTATGAAGTGAATATTTACACCTCCAAAAATGGAGGTTTTATTTATTATTCTATTGATTGTCTAGTCAGAGGAATGTAATAGAGGAAATTTTGGTAATTCTGTTTAAACTTAAAAGTGTGTCACTTGAACTTTATTTATTTTTTTTTTGGAAATCTCAGCCAAAAGACAAAATCTCTTTTGGAGCAAACTGGAAATCAGGGATATATTGAAGAATTAGCTTCTCCTACATGTCTATACTTTCAAAGTCTCACCACCTCTCTCCATGTCCTGGACAGAGGCTAGAACCATGTGTCTTTTCTCAAAGAAAAATGAAGGATATCTTTCCTGTCCTAAGTTCTCAAATCAGCTCTCCTCACTGAGGCAAGAAACAATCATTCTACCAATTAAAACTGTGTTATAGATTTGGCTGGAAATCCAAGATACTATCAAAACTTTGAGTATGTCTTTGATTGTTCAAGATCTATCACTAGCCTCTTACTACTTTTAAACAAAATTGAAATTCAGATTCTGTATTCTCTTTAATCACAATCAGACTTCCAGAAACTATGTCCTCTAAGTGCCTTGGAATTTAAGGGACTTCAAACTCTGAAGCCATATTCTCCAATTTGGTAAGTGTTCACATAGTATTTATCTCCCATAGGTTGTAGATTGCTGCCCCACGGCTCAAGACCATTCTTTTCTGTAGTCATCTTCCTGACAAGTCCTTTCCTTTTATATGTATTCTTCCCATATTCCTGTTTCATCTCTCACTTTTAAAACAATAAATAATATAATCAATTCTACCACTGATTCTGAAAAGGATGAATCAATCAACTATATTGTATCTGCATACAATGTCTCCCTTACCCAGTCCAAAACATCTTCTGTAACTACTATGTTGATTACGATTTAAAATGTTAGTTCTTTGAGGTAAGAGACTTTTTTTTTTTTTTTTTAGATTTGTAAAAAGCAGTGCTTGTCACAATGCCTGGCACATATCTAAATCACTATTAATCAGAGAAATGCAAATTAAGACAACTCTGAGATACCCCTGCACACCTCTCAGATTGGCTAAGATGACAGGAAAAGACAAGGATGAATGTTGGAGGGGATGTGGGAAAACTGGGACACTAATACACTGTTGGTGGAACTGTGAATGCATACAACCATTCTGGAGAGCAATTTGGAACTATGCTCAAAAAGTTATCAAATTGAGCATACTCTTTGACCCAGAAGTATTTCTATTGGGCTTATATCCTAAAGAGATCTTAAAGGAAGGAAAGGGACCCACATGTGCAAAAATGCCTGTGGCAGCCCTTTTTGTAATGTCAAGAAACTGGAAACAGAGTGTCTGCCCATCAATTGGAGAATGGCTGAATAATTTATGATATATTAATATAATGAAATATTATTGTTCTGTAAGAAATGACCAGCAGGATGATTTTAGAGAGACCTGATGCTAAATGAAATGAGCAGAACCAGGAGATTATTGTACCAGACAATATCAATATTATAATGTTGTGCCACAGCTCCCTTTTAATGTCCTGATTCAGTTTCCCTAATTGTCCTACTTCAATTACTCTGCCTCAGGCTATAACCATTCCCTTTTAATCATTAGAATGTTTGATTGAATAAAGGTCTTATATCTTAGACCTCAGGCTACAATCATTCCTTCTTAATGTTTATAAAGGTCTTTATTCATTTTAGACATCATTAGAATATCAGGAACCTCTCCTGTACCTCCTTCCATTATGTCATCCTAGGTGCCTCCCCCAATTAGGTCATCCCCATCCAGGTACCTCCCCCATTTGATGTCATAGTTCTTGTTACCCTATAAAGAATCTTGTATTCGACATTCGCTGCTGGATTCTTGGAGACCGTAGTCTTATTCAACCCTGGGACCAAACTATGGATCCACTTAGTCCCAGTAAATCTCTCCCTTTTAAATAAATTACTAAATATTCTTTAATCTATCTTGCCTCAGTTTCTCCAGCATTACAACTATCAATTCTGATTAACCTGACCCTTTCCAACAATGAGATGATTGATGTCAGTTCCAATGATCTTGTGATGAAGAAAGCCATCTACACCCAGAGAGAGAATTGTAGAAACTTGAGTGTGGATCACACCATAACATTGCCACTCTTTTTGTTGCATTTTGTTTTCTTACTTATTTACTTTCTTTTTTTGATCTGATTTCTGTTGTGAAGCAATGGAATTGTATAAATATGTTTATACATGTTGGATTTAACATATATTTTAACATGTTTAATATATATTGAATTGCTTGCCTTCTAGGAGGGGGGGGGGGAAGGAGGAGAAAATCAGAAACACAAAGATCATTGTTGTCAAATTATCCTGCATATGTTTTGAAAATAAAAAGCTTTAAGAAACAAACAAAAAATAATGTCTGGCATATAGTACTTAAAAGGTTGTTGTTATAGATGTTTTTCATTCAGTCAGTTTCTGTTTTGGCTGTAATCTACTTTTCCAGTCTTATGTACTATTGCTACTTTTAATTTATCTCTAAGGTCAAAATACACTGGACTTCCCATTTCCTAAGCATGCTTTTCTCCTTCCAGCCAGGGTGCCTGAACTCATATTCCACTTTGCATCTGCAACTCAGTTTGGTTTCAACTCCTTATAACAAAATGCCCCTCCCAGGATAAACAGATTATTTCTAATCTCATTATAAGTCAGATATCTCTAGCATTTTCACCTCTCTCACTTTCTTCTCCCCTCAGGACTGAGAGCTAAAAGGTGGAGTACTAAATTCTTCTCCAAACCTTCCTTTATAGAGAAAAGGATGAGATTCAGCTCACTCCATTTTTTGCTGGTGATTTGCTAGGTTTCAGCTTCAAGGAATAGGGTTTAAATTCAATTCAATAAACTTGTATTAAGTACTTTTTCTGTCCCAAGAATGGGGATACAAATAAGAAAAAAAAAATAACTCAAGGACTTTATAGTCAATAGGGGAAGGCAATACACAAAAGTAAGCAAGAAAGTAAGAGTTGGGGAGATACCAGAGTTAAACAGTTTGGAAATAAAAACCAAACAAAGTTTCAGATGAAAAGTGGAGTAAATTGAAGCCCAATTTCTGCCCTCTATAAATTTAGGCTTTGGGAGGTGATTCATATTCTACTCTCCAGCCCTGGGATTTGAGGGAAGAGGAAGCTGAAGGGTTAGGAAGGTAGATCTAAGTTTTCAAGACCTTGTGTGCAGCATAACGAAGGAACAAAATTCCCCCACTTCATTACCATCCCCATCCTAACCCCTGTCCCCTTACCTCCTGACTTGGATTTGGATACTAGCTTCACTATGTAATTAGCTGGATCTTGTGGAACTTTACTTAACTGCTCAAGGACTTAGTTTTCCTGTCTGTTCTAAACAAGGGAGTTTTGAATATAGGAGTTCCAAGTTTTCTAACTCTGTACATCTATGTATATTATTATTATTGTTGTTATTGTTATTTTTACTGTGTTCCTTATGTTCTAACTTGAGGCCAGAATCAGATTTCAGTAGTTCTAACAACTCTTCTATGTGAAGAAATAGTATTTATTTTCTTATAAAGTCAAATTGTGAAATTTATTCCTTATGTTTAGGTTATTGATTGACCACATATCTAGATAATACCATATTTTCTTTATCTATTAAGGAACAGTGAATTAATACTCTTGAATTTGCTCTAGAAGGAAAATTTTAACTATTTCAACAAGTGTTTTTCCCCTTCTGTTTTGTGGTCTTACTAAAAGGAAAGTGAAATATAATTTTTACAATAATGATTTATATTTCAATGAAATTGTAATTTTAGAATCAATTACTTATTTTGGGACTTCTATCTTAGAGGTGGGGATCTCAAACTCCAGCCTATCTCTAAGATAGGCTTAGAGAACTGTAAATTAGAAGCTCACAGAAGAGGAAAGGGGGGTTATTTTGATTATTTATTGTTTCAGGCATATATTTTTTTCTTCTTTGACAAATTGAAGACCCAGTATTTAATGTAAGGAGGAAACCTAGAATGAGGGTACAAACTAAAATAGAGATTTTAGTATGAAATCCTAAAACTGAACCTATTTCAAATAAATGGGTCTGGGAGAGAACATTTTCATACAGGAAAACAATTGTAATGCTGGAGAAACTGAGACAAGATAGAGATTAGAGAGTATTTAATAATTTTTTTTTGAAAGGGAGAGATTTCCTGGGACCAAATGGATTCATGGTTTGGTCCCAGGGCTGAATGAGACTATCGTCTCCAAGAATCCAGCAAACAATGTGAGTTCTCAATAACATATATACATGTGGCTCAGACACAGAGGGTAGATCGAGGCAGGGGCAGATTCAGGGTGCTGAGAGTGGGAACAGGACTCTGACAAGGTGGGGTGAGGGGTGAGCCACCGGAGATGGGGGGAGGCACCTGGAAATGGGGAGAGGCATTTTGATAAGACAGTATCTGATATTCTAATAGCTTGGGATGGGGAGAGGCATTCTGATATTCCAAAATATAAGATCTTTTATCCTTATCAAATTTTCTAATTAAGAAGGAGGGATGGTTTGCAGGATTGAGCAGAACAATTATAAACTGAGGCAGAACAATTAGGGAAACCGAAGCAGGACAATTTAGGGAAACTGAGTCAGGATAATTTAGGGAAACTGAGTCAGTTCAATAAAAGAGAACTGTGGCATAGCACAATATAGTACTTGTTGATTGTCAATAAACTATTTTTCTTACTGTCTTGTATCTTAGGCCTCTAAACAAATTAATAGACCTTCATTGTCCAGGAAATTATCTCTATAGTCATTTTCTAATATTATCAAAATATAGTGACTTCTGAAAAAAATGCTTTTGTTCTCACCTCTGCCTCTTCTTTCAAAGATGATCCAAGTATTAGAAAATAATCAATTTTAGTTGCTAGAATATGCAAACCATAGCACTCAACATAATGTTTTTTTTTGAATCACAGAAGCGTTCTTTTCTCTTGATAAGCAATAACAGGCAATATAAGCTAATGAAACTAAATAGTTTCCCACATATATTTGACTTGTTCAGACTTATTTTCTATTTTGTTTATGATTTTAGGCAAATAATATCAGTCATTGAAAAATTAGCTCACTTTACATTCATCATTTTTTTCGAACAGAAAAGGCTTTGGTTAGTGAGAAAGAAAATGTCTGTGCTAGTTTCTTAGCTTCTTAGCTCAAAAACCAACATTTTTTTTCTTTTTTAGGTTGGACAAGCTCAAAGAAGGTTATTCCTGATCTAACTAAAATAAAAGGCGGTTTTGGCACAGCCAGATTTTCATTTGTTGATTCAAAACCCAAGGTAAGATATATTCCATTTGTTCTATTGATTGTCTAGTATTCTGTGGGCTTAGGTGTCAACATTATATATACAAAAAAAGTATTTTTTGTTAATTTATTAACTATTGGGACTCATTGGGTGTTAATATTATATATACAAAAATATATTTTTTGTTAATTTATTAACCATTGGAACTCATTCATTCGACTCAAAGGAAATACTAGATGAAAGTTATTCCTGATATAATTAAAATGCAAGACAATTTAAGTACATACAGGTTTCCATTGGATGATTCAAAATGTAAGGTAAGACATTTCATTTGTTCTATAGTTGTCTTATATTCTATGGGCTTGGGTGTCAGCATCATATGAACAAAAATATATCTTTGTTAATTTATTAACCATTTGAATTCATTTATAATCAAAGGAAATACGTAGATAGGTGCCATAGTATCTAGAAGAAAATATTTTAATTATTCAATTTTAGATAGTTTACCCTAAAATGACAGCAAGTTAGGGGCAAAATGAAGAATAGAATATAAACATTCTAAATACAGCATTTTATGGAAGAACCTTATTTTTTGGGGGAAGAGTGATCTTGTCCTAGGGTTTTGCCAGGATGGAGAACTTATGGTACACAAAATTCCCTTCTCTGAAGCATATTAACAATTCATTATAACTGATAGCCTTAGTTTCTTTTTCTTTTCTTTTTTTAATAATAGCTTTTTATTTTCAAAATGCATGCAAAAATAATTTTCAACATTCACCCTTGCAAAACCTTGTGTTCCAAATTTTTCTCCCTCCCTTTCTGCCACCCTCTCCTCTACATGGCAAGTAATCCAATATATGTTAAACATATGCAATTCTTCTATACATATTTCTACATTTATCATGCTCTCTCCATCATGTCTACTGGAATTGGCCTGAATCACCTCACTATTGAAAAGAGCCATGTCTATGAGAACTGATCATCATATAATCTTGTTGTTGCTGTGTACAATGTAATGTTCTCTTGGTTATACTTACTTTACTTGGCATCAGTTCATGTAAGTCACTACAAAAAAGGCTGCTACAAAAACTTTTGAATATTTTCCCTTTTTTTTTTATCTTTTTTGGATACAGACCCAGTAGAGACACTTTTGGATCAAAGGATATGAACAATTTGGTAGCCCTTTGGACATAATTCCAAATTGCTATCCAGAATTATTGAATCAGTTCACGACTCTACCAACAATATATTAGTGTCGCAGTTTTCCCACATTCCCTCCAATATTCATCATTATTTTTTTCTGTCATCTTACCCAATTGAAAGGTATATAATGGTACTTGATAGTTATCTTAATTTGCATTTCTCTGATTAATAGTGATTTTGAGCATTTTTCACAAAACCAAAAATGATTTTAATTTCTTCATCTGAAAATTGTTCATATCCTTTGATCATTTATGAATTGGAGAATGGCTTATATTCTTATGAATCTGAGTCAATTCTCTATATATTTTAGAAATAAGGCCTTTATCAGAAACCTTGGATGTAAAATTTTTCCCCCAGTTTTCTGCTTTCCTTCTAATCTTGTCTGCATTCGTTTTATTTGTACAAAACCTTTTTAATTCAATATAATCAAAATTATCCATTTGGAATTTCATAATGTTCTCTAGTTCTTCTTTGGCCATAAATTCCTTTTTTCTCCACAGATCTGAGATGTTAACTATCCTTTGTTTTCTTAATTTCCTTATGGTATTATGCTTTGTGTCTAAATCCTGAATACATTTCAAACTGATTTTGGTGTTAGGTATGGTCAATGCCTAGTTTCTGCCATATTGTTTTCTATTTTTCCCAGCAATTTTTGTGAAATAGTGAGTTCTTATCCAAGAAAGTTGGAGTCTTTGGCTTTATCAAACACTAGATTACTAAGTCATTGATTATTATGTCTTGTGAATCTAACCTATTCCACTGATCAACTACCCTACTTGTTTGCCAGTAACGAAGAGTTTTCAATACTGTTGCTTTGTAATATATTTTTAAGTCTGGGACAGCTATAGCCTTAGTTTCTTAGAGACATTGAGGAGACAGTAATTTGCAGGTTGAATTTCCCAATGCAAGAATTTGAACCTAGCCCTCTTTTTTGGAAATACACTGACTACAATTAACAAAGAAATTTTTGATAATTAGATGGATCTATGCCAAATTTCAGTATGCACAATGCTTCAATGTCTTCTTCTTTGAGGTATAAAAAATAACTTGTCTGTCCACTGGTTTGATACCAAGATTAATAATTGAACATAATAAATCCCAATAATCATTTAGATACAATCCAGGCAATGACAGCACAAAAAGACCTGAAGCCTAAGATATTGATTATCCTTCATACCTTGGGACTAGAGCCTGTCTCTAACACAAAATTAACAGATAACAAATAAACTGCTAAAATATGAATAAGTTAAAGAAAAAGAATCCAGCTACTCTAGTGACGGAGAAGATCTGGGGTCCAACTCAGAAGAACATAGGGAAGTTAAAACAGCTACTTCTAGTTCAAAGATAAAAGCAAAATAATCACAAGCCCAAAAAGCATGTTTAGAAGAGCTTAAAAGGGATTTTAAAAATCAAATAAAAGAGGTTGAAAAGAATTAGGCAGTTAAATTTAACATAATTCAAGAAACTCAAGAAAATTATGAAAAGAAAGTCAACCATTAGAAAAAGAAATCCAAAAACTTACAGAAGAAAGTAATTCCTTAAAAAATAGAATTGGTTTAAGGGAAAGCTAATGGCTTCATAAGACATCAAGAAATAAAAAATACAACTTGAAAAAAATTTAAAATAGAAGAAAATGCGAAACATCTCATCAGAAAACAAGTGACTTGGAGAAAATATTGAGAAAGGCAATATAAGAATTGCTGGACTACATGAAAGTTATGATTTTTTAAAAGCATCTAGACACTAGGAATTATTAAGAAAAATTGTATTGAAGTTTTAGAACAAGAGAATAAAATAGAAATGGGAAAAAATCCATTTATTGCTATTTGAGGGAGATCCCAAGATGAAAACTCATAGGAACATCATAGTTAAATTTCAGAGCTCCCAGATCAAGGAGACAATACTACAAGCACCTGGGGGTAAGGAGGGTGGGGGATGTAAATAGTATGGAGCTATAGTCAAGATAACACAAGATTTAGCAGCTTTTACATTAAAAAACCAAAAAGCATAGAACATTATATTCCAATAAGTAAAAGAACTGGGCTTACAATCTAGAATAATTTACTCAGCAAAATTATGTGTAATCCTGAATGAAAAAAATGAATATTTAATGAACTAAAGGACTTTCAGGTGCCTGTGAAGAAAAGGCCAGAACTGATTGGAAATTTTTACCTACTAGATTTGAGAAAAACATAAGATAAATATAAAAGACAAATTATAAAAGATTTAATGAGGTGAAAAAGTTTATGTCTTACTTGGGATAATGTTTTCTGTAACTTTTAATGCTATTATTACTTGAATAATTTGAAAGAGCATACATAGAAAGTTTGGGGGTTGAATATGATGGGATGATCCTAAAAAATAAATTGAATCATGGACAGGTAAAAATGGAGCAGTTATCTCATTCTAATGAGATGTTACAGTATAGGTAAGAAGGTATGAAGGACTAGTAGTATTAAAACTTTCTCATCAAAACTGGGTTAAAGAGGGACATACATTCCCTATCTAGGATATAAAATCCTATAAAGAAGGATATAAAATTCTTTTTAACTTACAAATAAATAGGAAAGCAATAGGGATAGAATAGGAAGATTTTTTTTTTTTAGAAAAATGGATAGAGTAAGGAAGATAAAGGGAAAAGATAAGAAAGGATTTCTTTAAAAGGGTATGGGTTAAAGATACAGTAATTAGAAGCCAGTTACAGGTTTGAAGAAGGATAGGGTAAAAAGAGGAGGAGGAAAGGATAAATAGTGATAAGGAACAGGATAAAAGAAAATGCACCACTAGTAGATTAAAACTTTGAATATGAATAAATTATAATTTTGAATGGGATGAAGTCACCCATAAAATGGTAATAGGTAGAAGAATAGATTAAAACCCCAAAATCTGGCAGTATATTATTTACAGGAAACATTTATAAAAATGAGAGCCACAAAATAGTGTAAAAATAAAGTGTTAGAGTAGAATTTATTTTGCTTTAGCTGATGCAAAAGAAAAAGAAGGGACAGTCATGATTTTAGACAAAGTTAAAGCTAAAATAAATTTAATTAAAAGAAATAAATAGGAAAGCTATATTATGATAAAAAGGTACCATAAATAATGATGATATACCAATAATAAGCCCATATGCATCAAATGCTATATTATTTAAATTTTTAAAAGAAAATCTAAATGAATTACAAATAGAAATAATGAAACTATAATAGTGGGGAACTTCAACTTTCCTTTCAGAATCAGATAAATTTAGCCAAAAAATCAGTAAGAAAGAAATCATAGAGAAGATTAGAATCTGAGATAAGCTAGATATATGATAGCTCTCTGAGAGAATTGAATAGGAATAGAAATGAATACACTATTTTTCTCAGTAGAACATGATGCCCTTACAAAAGATAAACAATATATTACCCATAAAATCTGTATAGTAAAATTCAGAAAAGAAGAAATATTAAATACATTCTTTTCCAGATCATAATGTTAATAAAAATTATATTTAATAAGGAACATAGAAACACTTAAAAAATTAATTGGAGGATAAGTAGTATAATCTTAAAAAATAAATGGGTTAAAGAACAAATCATACAAACAATAAATGATTTTATTAAAGAGAATGATAATAATGAAACAACATATCAGAAAAAACCCCAGTAATCAGAGGAAAATGTAACTCTCTAAATATTTACATGAATAAAATAGAAAAAGAGCAGAACAATGAATTCTGAAAAAGCAGAACATAACAATGGGTTATGGGCCAGAATTCTGAATTTGAAACAAGGATTCTTACAAGGTGCTAACTAAGTGGAATTGATAAGACAATGGTCATCTAGTTTAGCATGGTGATTAATAGTTCTCTAAGTTCAGTATGATTGATTTAATCTTACAACAAATAATGGTTTTCTAGTGATAATAATGATTGGTTTATATTCAGTGTAGAACATATAAGCTGGGACAAACTCAGCCAGGGGCAGACCCAGATTCATTCACCTCATCTCACACCACCATGGTGGCTGGCCTCCTACACTTCCCCCACTGAGACCAAGGGCAGTCTGAAAGGCTCCCCAAAAAGCTGGCCAGGGCCCCAGACAAGGAAACTAGATTGTGAAGGAGATAATAAAGGATTTGGACTTTAACACATGGCTATTCTTGTGGTGATTACTCTAGTGGAAAGAAGGCTGGTCCAGAGACCTCTAGAAAACCAACAAGAACACTATATTTTGGTGCCTGAACAGGCTCTGACACAATTCTGAGGTCAATGGAAAAGTTTACCCAGAAATTAGGGTAAGTACAAAAATAGACAAGAAGGAAACTTTGTTAAGGGCTACAGTAGTGTTTCATCTGAAATGGGACAAATGTTTAGAGAACAGCCTTCTTTTCCAAGGCTCAAGGAAAATGTGTCAAAAGCTTAGTTAAACTCATAAAAAACAAGGTTTGATTGTAACTTGGAAGCAGATCATTGAACTCTTCCAAATATTAAAATACACATCTCCTTGGTTCTCTAAGGAAAAACAATTAAATCCAGATGAGTGGAAATTAGTGAAGAGCAACTATGTGAATATTATAATGATAATGGTCCTAATTTGATTCCTAAAGAAACATTTTATTAATATAACTCGATACAACTGGCTTTAAGGAATTATATAAGTATTAGAATAAGAAAAAAGAAGAAAGTGCAGGAGGGTGAAGATACTGACAAACTAGGAGAAAAGGATGAAGAATCAGATAAGAATGGAGTTAAGTACAATTCTGATGAAATTAAGGAGTGTGGTGCTTTACAGCAGGAGCTATTAGGGCATTCCCCATCTCATAACTGTCCCCCCAATTAACCTTTCATGGGTGAAGGAAGAAGGAGGAGGGGGAGGGGCAGTGACACAATCAGCACCACTTATGGAGCAGCCTATGACAAGATTACAAAAGGCACTAGTTAAAGTGAAAAAAGAAGGACAGGATATATCTGATTTAATAGAAGCATAAACTGTGATGGAAGAATTTGTCTCTTGAGGTCAACAAAGGAGAAGATACATTCCTTTTGATCTGGAAAAAATTAAGGATTTGAAAAAGGGTTGCACTCTTTATGGGACTACCTCTTCTTGTGTTAAGATGATATTAGAGAATTTGGCTTATGAAATTTTAACCCTTGGTGATTGGATTTCCATAGCAAGAACATGTTTAGAACCTGGACAAAACTTGTTGTGGCTTTTGGAATATAATGAACTCTACAGAATACAAGCCCAACGAAATAGGCAAACTGGAGTTAATATGCAAATCACTTTTGACCAACTAGCAGGTAAAGGTCAGTATGCAGACACTTCAGTACAGATCAATTACCCTTTGATAGCATATGAGCAAATTGCTGCTGCTGCTATCAAAGCATGAGGCACTCTCCCAGGAAAGCAAGATTGAGGGGAAGCCTTCACGAAAATAGAGCAAGGTCCAAATGAACCCTTTGCTGATTTTGTGAGATGGCTGCAAACAGTTGTCATACGAACTATTGGACAAAATGCAGCTACAGAAATTATGATAAGACAACTGGCTAAGAAAAATGTTAATGGGGTTTGTAGAAGAATTATTCTTGGGCTACATAAGGATGCTCTTTTAGAGGAGGTCATAAGACACTGTGCAAGAGTGAGCACAAATGCCTTTTATATCCAGGCTATGGTGCAGAACATGGGAAGACAGGGCCCTTTTTAGCAAGGGACTTCCAGAGAGACTTGTCAGTGCTTTCAGTGTGGTAAAGTCAGGCATCTGAAAGCTCAATATAGGCATAGAAATAGAAGGAGAGGACAGGGTGAGAGAACAAGACCCAAAACCTTATGTCCAAAATGCCACAATGGCTTCCACTAGCCCTCAGAATATAGATTGACCCAAGAAAATGAGAGGCAGGGCCCTGCTTCAAGACCTCAAATAAAAAACAGGTGGTGCATGATGGCAGCCACGTTTACACCCAGAGACCTTTAGAAGTTTGATATCCTGATATAATCAATCATCAGAGAAGCAATCTGATGGAAGAAAGGGATTACATGATCAATCAGTCAAAAAGCAATCAGATGGCAGAAAAGGATAACAATTGGAGAGAATACAGGTTTTTTAACCCAACAGAAGAGCAGTGTCCAGTGCAAGCAGCTTCAATATAATCTAGGTGATGTGGAGAGATCCAGAAAGTGGCAAATAGAAGGGACTAGATAAGTTAACTGATTTAGGGAAAGGGTTTGTTTGTATTTCTACAGATGGAGAAGGAATCAGATGGGTGCCAAGGAGCATCTGGAGAGAGCTAAAAAAAGAAAAAACCTTGAAACAAAAGAGAAGAACTAAGAAACAGCTGACACTGAAAGAGCATGGCTGATAATGAGACTATTACAGAACTTCAAAGCCAGCAGGAGTCATTGGATTCCCTGAGACATGATAAGACTGATGCAGGACTTCAAAATCTGCAGGAATCATTGGATTCCTTGACACATGAAGTAATGGACAATAGATTGGTTTTGGACTATTTCTAGGACTTATGGACATGTATAATTCCTCATGTTGATTCATGTTGTTGGTTAAGTAATACCTCCCATGTTGATGGATTTATGTATTCCTGTTACAAGTGAGACCCTTCAGAAACCTGCTAATCTGGTTTGATTCCCCATTTCCCTTTGGTGTTTTCATATCCCTTCCTGAGATGTCAGGGAGGGTATGATATCACCTCCTTTTTTTAGTGTTCTCACTCCCTTTTCTGAGAATTCAGGAAGGATGTGATCACTTCCTTTTTGGGGTTCTCACCTCCCTGAGAAGTCAGGGAGGGCATGACCATCTATGTTCTAAAACAAAAGAAAGTGGAAGATGTTATGGGCCAGGACTCTGAACTTGAAACAAGGATTCTCACAAGATGCTAACTAAGTGGAATTGATAAGACAATGGTTATCTAGGTTATCATGGTGATTAATAGTTCTCTAGTTCAGTATGATTAATTTAATCTTACAACAAATAATGGTTCCCTAATGATATAATGATTGGCTTATACTCAGTATGATGAATGGATTTAACTGTAATAGAGCATATAAATTGGGACATACTCAGTCAGAGAGGGACCCAGAGACACATTCATTCCATCATCCATCCTTTGTCGTGGCTGGAGGCTAAAGTACAAGCCCTCGGACTCAGAGACATTCGCTCCATCTCACACCACCGTGGTGGCAGGCTCTCCTCCTTCGCTTCTCCACTGAAATGAAGGCTGCTCCCAAGACCTCCAGAAAACCAAGAAGAACATTACAACAATGTTATGCCATTAAAAAAAAAAAAAAACTAGAAAAAGAATTTAAAATCCCCAATTAAACACCAAATTGGAAATCCTAAAAAATAAAGTTGAGATTAATAACATTGAATGTAAGAAAACCATTGAATTAGTGAATCATGCTAGTAGCTTGTTTTATAAAATTAAATAAGTAAATCATTGATTAGCATAATCAAAAAAGGAGAGAAGAAAACCAAGTCATTAGTATCAAAATTAAAAAGATAAATATATCATTAATAAAAATGAAATAAGAGCAATTATTAGAAGTTATATTGCCCAATTATGTGTCAGTAAATTTAACAATTAAGTGAAATGTGGGGCCACATTTCCTTAGTATAGTCATTATTCATATTTTTGAGGCCTGTCACTACTAAAACAATAGCTAAGATTAAATAGTGTTATTATCAATCATTACCTCATTTGATCCTGACAGTAACACTGAGAATTATGTTATTATTATCCCTATTTTTACAGACAAGAAAAGGAAGCAAACAGGTTAAATGAGTTGCATAGAGTCATAGCTAATTAGTATATAAGGTCAGATTTGAACTTGGTTCTTCCTGACTTCTGGTGAGGTGCTCTATCCCACTGCTTTAGGGCATTACAAGAAGGGTAGCTGGCAGAGGTAGCAGAGTTCCCTATGTTATTAGCTAGCCAGTGAGTAAAACATATAGATTGAAGTATACACCTCTAATTCTCAAAGTGTTAGATTGTGGGATTTTTATGCTTTATAGTTCAATTTCCTCCACACTCATGTAAGAGTGTATTCTATTCATGTAAGAATAGAATCAATTTAGAACCCATAACATTTTTTGCAGAGAGATTCATTGTTCTGTTTAGGTTTTGAAGTTCTCTCTAGTTCTGGCTTGAATGGGTTTAATCAATGTCTGCCTTCCCAGAGTATTTACTTTTAGAGTGCTTTACTCCAATTGGAGTGTTCTTAAACTATGGAGGAAATCTGGCACAATTTCTCTAACAGTATTAAAACACGATAAATTAGAAGGCAGATAAACTAACTAAATTCCAGAAGGTTGCCTGGGACAGTATTGCAGTATTTCAGGCATTCAGTGAAAAAAAGAATCAATGAATTGAGAATGTAACTAATACTAGAAAACCAAAACATTAAAAACCCCAATTAAAGATTAATATTGAAATCCTTAAATAGTAACAAATTAAAACAAAGATATTAAATTACTAAGTAAAACTAGAAGTCATTTTAAGAGAATGAACTATTAGCCAATTTGATTAAAAAGGATAAAAAAGAAAATTAAAAGAAGAAAAGGACAATTTGCAATAAATAAAGAAAAAATAAAGAATATTGTTTAAAACAATTTTAATTTACATGGTTATTAAACTAATGGTTGAAATAAATGAATATTTATAAAAATATAAAATATTTGATTTAATGAAACAAGAAATAGAAAAGTTTAAAAATTCAGCTTCAAAGGAATAAATGGAAAAACCATAAATAAACTTCTCAAAAAAAAAACTTTAGGACTAGATGGAATCATAATTAAATTTCATCAAATATTCAAAAAAATCAATTCTTCCAACATTACATAAACTTTTTGCAAAACAACAACAGCAACAAAAGAAGTTTGTTACAGTCATATTATGACAAAACTATGTTTGTGGTACATAAATCAAGAATATTTAGAAGAGGGAAAGAAAACCATAGAACAATATCTCCTATGAACAGTGATGTGACAATTTATAAAATATTAGCAAAGATTCTAAAATAACTTATCACAAAAGTGATAATTATTGATTATTGATAATAAAATTAGCAATAGCATATGATTATGTCAAATGCAGAAAAAGCTTTTGACAAAATGCAATATTCATTTTACTAAAAAGACGAATACATCAGAATAAGGATATCTTAAAATTCCTCAGTTTCAGTTTTCTTTTCTGTAGAACGAGAATGTTGAACTAAATGACCTCTAGGGAATCTTCAAGAGTGAATATAGGATCCTAAAATCTGGATAACATGTAGCTATGTATCAACACTTTCTGGCCTATGAGAAAGGTACATATAGGGAGCAAGTAGCATGTTCCAACTGACTGGTGGACTTAGAGTAAGGAAAACTGTAACTCAAATTCTGTCTTGGTTATTTAGGCAGTGACTTCATCTGTAAATTGGGAATAATAGCATCACAAACTTTAAAGGATTGTTTAAAGATCAAATGAGAAATCAAGTGTTTTACAAATTGAAAGTTTATGTAAGTTAGCTATTTCACTAAAGCTAATAAAGGAATATGAAAGTATAGCATATCCAACTCACACTCAACATTTTTTTTTTGTCATTCTTTTTTTCTTGTTTCCTAAAGCATGAAGAAGGTAGAGTTCCAATAAAGAGTGAGGAACAGAGAGTAAAAGAATCATTCTACAAGACTAGTACACAAAAGTGAGCACTTCCTTTATCTGTCATAGAATTTTTCCATATTTAAAGTGTATATTTTAGTGGGTAGGGTGTTGGACTTGGTATCAGGAAGATATTCCTGCCCCAGACCAGTGAGCTCTGGCCTTCAGTTTCCTTATTTGTCAAATAAGAGAATTAAAGTTGATGACCTCTATGTTCCCTTCCACACCTAAGACTGTGATCCTACAAAAATTTTTATTTCCATTTTAGTAGCTGAATATTTGAGAAATATGGAAGTTGTTTCATTTTGGATTTAGATGCTGATTTATAATACAAAGAGAAACAGAATGAGATAGCTAGAAAACTGGATTTGGAGGTAGGAAGACCAAGGTTCAGATTCCCCAATAGAATTATTAGCTTTCTCACTCAACCTCCTTGAACTTTAGCTTCCTAAAAAGTGGAAGCTATTTCTTAGGCTTATTAATGAGGCGAAATACATGAGGTGCCATCTAAGCATTTAAGAACAACATAAAGGCTAGTTGCTGCTCATGCTTACAGAGCCAAGCAGGCTTTGCTTTTTCAATACTGCTGGATGACAAAGTTCTTCACTATAACATTCCCTATTCTTTTCTTTTCTTTCTTTCTTTCTTTCTTTTTTTCTTTTCTTTTCTTTTCTTTTTTTTTTTTTTTTTTTTTGTTGAGACAGTTGGGGTGAAGTGACTTGCCCAGGGTCTACACTGCTAGTTAGTGTTAACTGTCTGAGGCCAAATTTGAACTCAGGTTCTCCTGATTTCAGGGATCGTGCTCTACATCCTGTACCACCTAGCTGCCCCACCCCATTCTTCTTTTCTTCCTTCTTTCCTACTTTCCTTCGTTCCTTCGTTCCTTCCTTCCTTCTTTCCTTCCTTCCTTCCTTCCTTCTTTCTTTCCTTCCTTCCTTCCTTTCTTTTTTTCTTTCTTTCGTTCTTTCTTTCTTGCTCTGGCCAGGTCTGTAATCAAGAAGGCCCATTTTCTGAACTCAAACTCAGCCTCAGACACTTACTAAATGTGTGACCCTGGGCAAGTCATGTAACTTATTTGCCTCAGTTACCTCATCTGTAAAAATGAGCTGGAGAAGAAAATGACAAACCTTTCCAGTATCTTTGCCGACAAAAACAACAATCACCACCCAAATGGGATCACAAAGAATCAGACATAACATGACTGAAACAACTAAATACAAAAATTCGTTTTGGGGGGTAAATTAACATTGCAGTAATAGTATCAGAAATATTTCGCTTAATTCACTATTTTTAAATCAGAAAATAATTATCTCCATAAAACATGGAAATATTTTCTAAATCTACACAGAATTACCCTAAAGAACTTTTAAAAAATACAAATCCAAATATTTATGGTTACTAGAAGTTCCATAAGTTCTTTCTGAAAATAATAGATTCACAAAACTAATTTATCTCTCAAATTTAGATGTTGACCTTTATGACACTCCAGTTGATTTCTTCAAGTACAAGACTGTCAACAAATCAAATCAGAAAACACAATACTTCTGTTTTTGTTGCCTTTAAGAATTTTTTAGTATTTTATGAAAAAAAATTGTGAAATCACAGCATTTTGTGAAAACATTTTATTTTCAAATATATTCAGTGAACAGTGATTTGTTTCATACAAATAACATTCATGTAATGGATAGAAAGCCATGAGCAATCTTTAGGAAGAAATCATAAGAATAACAAAATATTGCAGCCTTTATCATTGAAGAATTATTTTCCTAAAATCAGAGACTACAGATTTTTTTTTTCCTCAGAAAAAAAGATATTAACTTCTGAGCAAAAAACTTTATAAACCTACAAATGTTAACTTCTGGAAGGCAGAGGCTATTTAATATTTGTCTGTATATTCTCCATTCTAGTCACAGTGTTTAATATATGGTAGACATTTAAATGAATCTCATTGTTAATTGACTAATAAGAACACTTTTGCTTTTTTTGTTTGTTATTTTGTTTTGTTTTGTTTTGTTTTTTCTTTGTTGTTGTTGTTTTTTTTGTATTCCCAGGGATTGGTGCAGGGTGGGGCATATAGTAAAATGATTAACAAATGCTTACTGACTATTCAAATCATTTCAATTATGTCAAAGTGGAAGTTTTATAATGTTAACAGAGTGTTTCCTTCAGTTATTTGAAGCCTTGAAAGCCAACAAGGTCTAGAGCCACAGGAGCTGGGATTGAGTTTCAGCTCTCCTACTTGTTAACTCTCTGAGAATAATATTTAGTTTGTCTTTTAAACCTGCTGTGAGGGAAAACAGTATCTAAACCTTAAAGAGCTATATAAATGTATGCTATTAGAAGTGATAGATGCAGGCCTTTCATTAAGGAGATTCTTCCCCCTTAAAAAAAAAAAAAAAGTACTTGATAATATTCTGAAGCTCACTTAGAAAAAAGCTGACTTGTTCAGAGACTACCATAGAGCAATAGTGCTTATTGTTTTCTTACAATTTTGTCCAAATGATTTCAAAAACATTTTTAACTATAAGAAGTTTATTGAAAACTTTACTCACAGGGCAGAGCTAAGAAGGCAGGAACTTGCCTCAGCTCTTCCAAATTTGTCTCCAAATAACCTGAACTAATGCCTCAAAAGAAGTTCTGGAGCAGGAGCGCCCACAAAAGGACAGAATGCAATAATTTTTTAACCCAGGACAATTTAGAAAGAAGGCAGTCCAATGCAAATTTAGAGCAGACTACAGCATCACAGGCTGCTTCCAGAATACTTAGTTCACCAGAGGTAAGAGGATTTGAACAACTGGCCAGAAGGAGATTACAGGGGCTGACACCAGGAGCAGGATTGTGTTACATCACCTATTCTCACATATCTGTCTTTGTCTTGGATGGGTCAAAGTTTCAGGATAAGAAGCACACCAGAGCTTTGGGCAGAGGGACACTGCTAACATTTTCAGGACAGAAAAAAATGTTGTGGTCACTCACAAACCAGAGCACAGGCCAGAACAGTAGCAAACATATCTCTCTGTAGGTCACACCACCTTGAAAGAAGTGTAAACTCACATGTTCTTAAAATTATCTATGAAAAATCTGAACAAAAAACCCTGAATCTTGACAAAATGTCTCTTTGATCCAAGAAGCACAGCCCCACTTTAGCATAAAGTTAAAAGTCATAACTATTCAATGATTGAGGCTGAATAGAATATGAGGCAAAGAATGGCCTTTTTCACCTAGCCCCCCCCAAAAAAATCTAAATAAATAAATCTGGGAAGAGAAGACCCTCAAAATTTTGGGTCAGAATAGAAATGGCTGCTATTTACATTCACTCTGAGTATATCAGGACCCAAACAATGACTACTTGGGGCTTGACCTGGTACCTATTATTGGGCAATCCATAAGAGTCTGGTAGATCTTTGATGAAATTATGAAGTCATAAGTATCAAGGTTTATAAGGTATACTTCTACAAAAATCCTATGCAGATATGTCATTGTAGTCTAGAAGTAAACCTGTCTTTCCAAAAGGAATGGAATTCAAGATCTGAAAGCTAATGACTTTATGAGACATTGGGAAACAGTAAAAAAAAAAAAAAAAAAAAAAAAAGTGAAAAAGCAAAAGAAAATGTGAAATATTTCATTGGAAAAACAATTGAACTGGAAAATAAATGCAGGAGAGATAATTTTAAAATTATTGGACTACCTGAAAGCCATGATCAAAAAGAGAGCCTAAGAATCATTTTTGAAGAAATTATCAAGAAACATCAAGAATATCAAGAATATTGCCCAGATATTCTAGAACCAGTGGGTAAAACAGACATTGAAAGATCTGTCAATCACTTCCTGGAAGATACCTGCAAATGAAATTCCTAGGAATATCAGCCAAATTCCAGAGCCTTCAAATCAAGGAAAGATATTACAAGCCACCAGAAACAATTCAAGTATATTGTAGCTATAGTCAGGATAGCACAAAAATGTAGCAGTTTCTACTTTAAAAGATCAGATATTCCAGAATATGATATTCCAGAAGAGTTAAGATTATGACCAAGAATTACCTACCAGAAAAACTGGTATAATCCTTCTACCAGAATGACAGGCAAGGATGGGTGAGAGGGAAAAAGAGGAGGAACATTCAGTGAAATAGAAAACTTCCAAGCTTTCTTGATGAAAAGACCAGAGCAAAATAGAATTTTTGACTTTCAAATATAAAATCAAGAGAAACAAAAAGTAAATAAGAAAGAGAAAACATAAGGGTTTACATTCCTACATGGACAAAATGATATTTGTGATTCCTAAAAACTTTCTTAAAATTAGTGCAGTGAGAAGGATTATATATAGACAAAGAGTAGGGGTGTGAATTAAATGTGATGACATGATTTTTTTAAAATAAAATTAAGGGGTAAGAGAGAAGAATGCATTGGGAGAAGTGGAAATGGACAGGTAGAATAAGATAAATTATTTGATATAAAAGAGTTGCAAAAGAGCTTTTGCAGTGGAGGGGAAAATGAAGGAGGTGGGAAAGGGGAGTGAGTAAACTTTACTCTCATCAGAATTGGCTCAAAGAGGAAATAATGTGCACACTCAGTTGGGTATAGATATCTATCCTATCCTAGAGGAAAGTAGGGGGGGAAAGAGATTTTAAAAGGAGGAGTGTGATAGAAGAGAGTTTAGATTGGGCTAGGTAAAAGACAGAAGCAAAATACTTTTGAGTTGAGCCAGATAAAAGGAGAAAAAAAGTCACATAAACAGAAGGAAAAATAGAATGGAGACTATACAGTAATCAAAACTGAAAAAAATTTTACAGCAAGTTTCTTTGACAAAGACCTCATTTTTCAAACAGGGGGAAAACTGAGTCAAATTTATAAAAATAAGAGCCATTCCTCAATTGTTAAATGGTCAAAGGATAAGAACAGTTTTCAGACAAAATAATCAAAGCTCTCTATAAGCAAATATAAAAAGGCTCTGAATCAGTATTTATAAAAGAAATGCAAATTAAAACAACATCTATCAAACTGATTAATATGACAGAAAAGAAAATGATCATTGTAGGAGGAGATGTGGGAGACCCTAAAGAATTGTTGGAGGAACTGTAAACTGATTTAAACATTGTGGAGTGCAATTTGGAATTATGTCCAAATGGTTACCCTTTGACTCAGAAATACCACTACTGGGTCTTTATCCCAAAGATATAAAAAACAAAAATGAAAAGGACCTATATGTACAAAAATATTTGTAACAACTCTTTTGATGATGACAAAGAATTGAAAATTTGAGGTAATATCCATCATTTGGGAAGTAGTTGAATAAGTTTTTCAATATGATTGTGATGGAATAGTATTGTGCTATAAGAAATAATATGCAGGATGCTCTTAGAAAAACCTGGGAAGGCCTACATGAATTCATGCAAAGTGAATTAAATACAACCAGGAGAACATTGTACTTCGCAACAATGATCTGCTGTGAATGACAACTATTCTTGACCATACAATGATCCAAAACAATTCTGAAGGACTTATGATGAAAAATGCTATCTTACCTCCAGAAAAAGAACTAATAGAGTCAGAATGAAAATCGAAGCATACTTTAAAAAGATTATGCAGATACAATCTTTTTTTATTAAAGCTTTTTTATTTTTCAAAATATATGCATGGATAATTCTTTGACATTAATCCTTGCAAAACTTTGTGTTCCAATTTTTCCTTCCCTTCCTTTACTCCCTCCCCTAGAAGGCAAGTAGTCTAATATATGTTAAACATGATAGAAATATATGTTAAATCCAATATATGCATACATATTTTTATAATTATCTTGCTGCACAAGAAAAATCAAATCAAACCAGAAAAAAATGAGGAAGAAAATAAAATGCAAGCAAACAACAACAAAAAAAGTGAAAATGCTATGTTGTGAACCACATTCAGTTCCCACAGTCCCCTCTCTGGGTGTAAAAAGCTCTCTTCATCACAAGATCATTGGAACTGGTTTGAATCATTTTACTGTTCAAGAGAGTCATGTCCATCAGAAATAATCATTGTATAATCTTGTTGTTGCCATGATGTACAATCATTTTAAACATATTCCCATATTAGTCATGTTGTGAAAGAAAAATCAAAACAAAAGGAAAAACCATGAGAAAGAAAAAACAAGCAAAAAAAAAAAAAAAAGATGAGAATAGGATATTTTGATCCACATTAAGTGTCCATAGTTCTTTCTCTGGCTGCTGATGGCATTTTCCATCCCAAGTGTATTGGAATTGTCTTGAATTGCTGCATTGTCTAAGAGCTAAGTCTGTAAAAGTGAATCATCACATAATCTTGCTGTTACTGTGTACAATGTTATTTTGGTTTTGCTTATTTCACTCAGCATCAATTCATGTCTTTCCATTCTTATCTGAAATCCACCTCCTTATCATTTCTTACAACATGATAGTATTCCATTATATTCATATACCATAACTATTCATCCATTCTACAACTGATGGGCATTCATTCATTTTCTAATTCCTTGCCACTACAAAAAAGAGCTGCTTCAAACATTTCTGTACATGTTGGTCTTTTCCCCTTTTATGATATGTTTTGAATACAGACCCAATAGTGGCACTGATGGGTCAAAGTTTATGCAGAATTTTATAGCCTTTAGGCATAGAAACTCAATTTTTTTTAAATCTTAAAAATTATTTTTACATGTATAATTGGGAAGGAATAAAATAATATCAAATCATAATACTATTAATAAAGTTATAATATATTAATAGTAATAATATTAAATCATAAAAAATAAAAACTTGACTTACTTATAAAAGTGAAAAGGCCTTATAAGTATTAACCACACTAGTACTTTCCAAGTCCAATAACTATATAATCTTGAATTATAGTCTTCTTTAATGACCAAATTGTCTGATTTCACTTAGCTTTGTGCCAGACACATTTCTCTGAATGGAACAGACATAATAACAACTCCCAAGAGTAATTTCCACTTCTCTCAATGTAAAATCTCATCCACATAAACTACCTTTTAAAAAATGATTAATCTTTTCAAGAGGCATTGGGATATAACGGAAAGAGAAATTCAGAATGGCATCTGGGAGACCTGTTTTTAGCCTGAACATTTCCATTAACTAACTGCTGGATACTGATCATGCTGGCAGAATTAAAAGCAACAGGTGGAAGTTTCAGAGAGACAAATTTAGGTTTAATTTCCTAAAAAGTTTCCTATCATTTAATCACTTTTCAGATGAGACTATTATTGGAGAAAGAAAATTCTTCCTCACTGAAGTTTTCAATAGATAACTATTTTGTGGAGGAGAGGAAAAACACTTATTAATCTCTTACTATATACCAAGTACTATATCAAGCACTTTATGAATATTATCTCATTTTTCATTATTAAAAACTATTAAGTGGGCTCTATTATTATTCCCACTTTACAGTTGAAGAAACTGAGGCAGACAGAGGTTAAGTGATTTGTTCAGAGTCACACAATTAGTAAATATCTGAGATTAAATTTGAACTCAGGTCTTTCTGACTTCACACCCAGCATTATATATACCACTCTCCTAATTGGGATTCTTTTTATATATGGGGAGGGAATGTGTAGTATTGGAAGCATGGAAAATAGTTCAGTTGAATAGTCAGGTGTTTGCAGCCAAGATATAATTTTATAAATTCAGAAGGAAGCAAATTATAAATAACTTTATACTAAACAGAATATTTTATCCTTAAGGTAATAGGAAATCACTGGAGTTCATTAAGCAGGGGAGAAGACACAATCAAATCCACATTTCAGAAAAAATCACTTTGGAGAGAAAAAAAAATCACCTTTAAGAAGGGTGGATTAAGAGTGGGAGAGAATAAATGAAAACAAAACTGCTAATCTTTTTCATCTAATAATAGATCTCTCTTCCCCTCATCCTATATCCCTGTTATTTGTTTTGTTGAGTATTGCCTCTTAGAAAGCCATACTTAATGATTTAAGAGGTTGGTATCCTCTTGTTACATATAAGGAATGATATTCTCATTTTTCTTATGATCTTCTTCACCCATGGGACCTGGATTTGGAGAGAACCTAGATAAGCAAAAAAAAAAAAAAAGTGATTTTGCTAAACCTAAAATAGTTTGGCTCTGTTATTCCCAATTGTATTACATGTGCGGAGTCCAATTGTCAACTCTTGAGTCAAAAATTATCCCTATTTTGTCAATGACACAGAGCATTTGAATTAGTTCCTCTGGATCGGCTGTACCCACCAAAGCTCACCCCACCACTAACGACATTTGAAAGGAGTGCTGACCCTATTTCACACTGTTCTCTACTGAAAAGATATGAGTCAGAGATATCGACAAGTCAGGTCAGTGAATTTTTCTCAGCAAGTAACTAGCTTTTGTTATTTAAATGCAGTGCAAGTAAGTGTGTCCAGGGCATAATAATTGCTCATCCATTTATTTCCATGTTTACCCTGATCAAGGAAATAGTAAATGAATTAGATGATTTGTAACATTAAAGGATGTGAAGCTAATACTTTTTGTAAGCACTGATCCAGTTATTCTAGAATTCCATGCTAAAAGCATTTAGATTCTTTAAATTCAGTTTTTAACTTTTTTAAGTGTATAAAAGTATTGGTTTCTAAATCAAAGTATAATGATCTCACTGGTTCCTGTGATTAAAAGACAAGTTCAAGAAGAGATCTAGAATTAAAAATGGGTCTCAAAACTGGTATTAAATGGCATTTTACAGTACTCAAGTGAATGACCTACATTTCATGTCAAGTTGGTATTTTGGTCATTTCCTTTTTTTGTCAAAGGATTGATTTTGTTGGTATTGGAGAAAATCCCTCTAGGAATTCAGATGGCAACTTTTTAGCATGGCTTAGATCTAGAGAATTGCTGAGGACCTTAAAAGAAGCAATGGCTTCACCAGGATTTTTATTTTGCTGCTTAAGTTAATAACTTGAGAGAACCAGCCCTGACACTCCTTCTCCCCAAAAAAATGTAAGCTCATTGAAGGCCCAAACCACTTCATTTTTATATATCTAACAACTGGCATAATGCCCACACATAGAAGGAACTTAATAAACATTTATCAAATTTAATTGATTTCATATACTCTAATAACATAGCACTGTCATTGGAGCAGATTGCATTCTTAAGGAAGCTTCAGAATAGATTTTAAAAAGTCTATCCTTTAACTACAATTGCTTGTTGCAGATCTAATATTGTAATCACTCTGAGCAGGGAGGTATCTTAATTTAAAGAATCTCCACTACAGACACAAACAAACATTCTTTAAAATCTGTACCACCACCACCACCCCCCGCCAAAAAAAAGGGCACTGTCCAAATTATTTTGTTTTATAAAAATTTTATTGATTGAAATAAATGGGTTCTAAATTATTTTTATAATAGTATAATTTTTGTTGTGATATCATATATATAAAATCCAATTAATACTATTCACAAATTTTGCTTTGGAAGCAGAGAATGAAAAAATAGACTTTTTTCTATCATTGCATTGTTTAACTTATTTGTAAAAAGCCATTACCTGATGGATACATGTGAGTCTGTATCTTGAGCAAAATTGGTTCAGTTTTTCCCTCTTTCCACCTTTTTTTCAGAACATTTGTTTCTGATGGTTTAAAAAACAAAACAAAAACAAAAAAAATCTTCTGATTCTAGTTATAATTGCATAAGGTCCACAATATGTCTTATCTTAATCACTTTTAGGAATAAATAGATGAGATAGTAAAAAAAAAAAAGTTGAACTAACAGAATCAACTTAAACATTTTCATGTTTAATATCACTATTAGAAACACTTTTGAGAACCTTTCACTTGCATCACGGACTTTGATAAAATTGAAAATTCCACTATTTCTGTTGTTTGCCATGAACTCTTACTGTTAAATTGTGTTGCTTAAATATATGTCAAAAACTGGAAAATATAAATGATTTATCAACAACTTTCCCTCACATTCATTCTGAAAATTTTTTTAGTGTGTTGGGAACCTCTGGGACAGATTTCAAACAAGATCTTTCATATCATCAAAAAGACCAATTAATTTGTAAGTTTGACCTTTTTGTACTTGTTGCTAGATTTGACAATACTTTTTATTGATGACTAGTAATAATTAATAGTAACAGTAATACTTTTTTTCTATTCATTCAGAGTTGGAAGACCAATCAGTTGGTAGACAGAATTCTAGTTGTAATCTCCAAAAACTATGTTTAGCACTTTCTGATGGTTCACTATGCATTTTAGTTGGAACAATAATCAAGTCCATTCCCTTTCATTTAAAAAAATTTTTTGGTAAATTAGAATTTGGTCCTCACATAGGTCAGTGAACTTTACACATGGAATAATTCTGTTCTTGCTATTATCTATCCTCCTTGTCTCAACCAGCCATTCTATAAGTATATTCAAAGTCACAAGGGAGGACATCTAAGAAAATGTGGATAGATTAGAACTGATCTCTTATTCCCTTCTAGAAAATCAAATCAAAGCCTCTGTACTAGAGGAAAGTTGTCAAACATATGGCCCCACTGTACTTTCAACACTTCCCAGTTTAGCCCAATCAGATTAAAATGTAATTGATATAGATATTTAACAAAATAAGTAAAAATGGAATAGAACATAATATTAAAATATGCAATATTATAATTCTAAGTCAATATGCAGTCCACAGGGATCCTCATGTTTATGTATATTTTATGTATGGCCCTATTTCTATTTGAGTTTGACAACAGTATCCTAGAAAGTTATTTTTCAGGAGTAAATTCATTGGCAGGGCTTCAAAATTCCATTTTGGTTTTAAATTTAAAGTTATATGATCCTGAGAAATAAGATACAATCCCTTTATTCTATATCTTGATTACTCATATTTAATTTATGTTCTCTACTGTATTAGAATTTATGTTCACTGAGGAAAGGGATTTTTTTTTCCTTCTGCTTTGTATCCCCAGCACTTAGCATGTAGAAAGTACTTAATAAACATTTATTAATTATACACAACTAAGTGATCTGTGAAATAGAGTTAATAATGCTTCTCACATTCTGACCCTCAAAGGTTTGCTATTATAAAATCATTTGTAAAGCTTAAACTTTATAAATATGAGTTAATATTTCTTCTGGTGTTTACTGGGGCCATATTTTTTTATGAAGAATACTACATAATCTATTAGCATTCAATGTCTTGATAAAATATAAGCTAGATCATAAATATCAAGGGATATTTTAAATTGTTAAACACTTTATAAGCTATAATTAATTATATTGTAGTAATTAATATATTTCATAAAGTAGAGCATACTTGAGTGACCATATACTATGGTACTTAATTATAGCTGACATTGTATGGCAAGTTCACATACTACCTTGGGAAACCTATTTTGTTCCACATTCATTATAAGTTGTCCAGAGTAATCATAGTTATATAAATATGGTTTTTTAAAAATTCCATTCAGTGTATTCTTTACCCACCAACTAGGAGTAATCACCAGTGTCTCATCTGCCTGAGAGGAGTACCAGGTCCCCTGTAGTGCATCTTCCTAGAGGGATGAAACTGCAAGTAGCAGTGAGACCTATATCCAAATTAGACATCCTGTGGAAACATAGTGATACTGTGAGAAACTGATAATTAATGGCCACAGAGGAGGTGGCGGTATAGGAAATCAGAAATTTGGTTAGACTGGGACATCTCAGTCATTGAACTAAAGAATAGAGAGAATTGGATCAGAATGCCAGTGAGTGGAATGTTATACCTGGGTGGATTAGAATCCAGCAAGAACCAGTTCTGCACTCATTGAAATCCACTGAAAGTATAAGGGTTGAGGCTAATGCAAAGTGAACTTCCCATTAGGTTCAGGAAGAGGCAGAGACACCTCTGAGTTCCAACTTTCAGGAGATCTGCTATTAAAAGAAAAGGAATCAGAAACTGAATGACAGGGGAATAAAAGACTGAAGCTGCTAAAGATCCCAGAAGAAAATTTTGTTTAAAAAGTTGAGCACACACAGATAAATTAACAGATTGGCTATCAATAACATAGGGAAAATGTCATCTAAACAAATCCAAAAATCTCAAACAGAAGTGGTAGGGAGAATGGAAGAATATCTATCTATTTATTTATAATATCCCTTTATTATTATTCTTATTTCAAGTCTAAGTTCTTTCCCTCCCCCACCCATTGAGAAGGCAAACATTATGATACTCCTTATATCTATGAAGTCACTCAAAACATTTCTATATTAGCCATGGGGTTAGGGGAGGAGGAAGGAAAAAAATAATGAAAACGAAAAAGAATGTTCTTTGACATGCACTGTTAACTCTCTGGAGATAGTGTTTTTCATCATGAGTACTTTGGAATTGTCTTGTGTCATTGTGTTGATCAGAGTAGTTAGGCATTTCATAGTTGACCATCATTATACTATCATTATGCTATTGAAGTTAGAAGAATATAGTTGTTCCATATTGCACCTTGTATATGAACCAAATTCTCTTTCATGAATTTCAAGATTCTCCAAAGTCTGAACAAATTTATTTCCTGTTCTCTCCCCCTATAAACTATAAACTCTCTACTCAAGCCTCATCCCTTTCCCACTATGAATTATAAACTGCCTACTCAAGTCTCATCGTCTCCACCTCTATCCCATCCACCTCCAAATATTTGCTCATATGATTAATCTGGCTTGGAATCATTCAACAAATACTTATATGTAATAGGCCATTAGTTCAAATAATTTACAAAAACTAAGCAATGATTTTTTTTCCTTTTTATACTTTGGAAAAAGTATTTCATATGCTGCCTTTTTGTCTACGATATTATGTGAGGTGCCTATATTTTTAAGCATATAAGATTCTTTTTTTCAATCTAAAATAATAATTATTAATATATTTCACTTTCTATCATTTAATTTTCCATGTATCTCTATTTTCCCATACTTAACCATCCCTTATAACCAAATAGTACAACAAAATTGACCAGTATATTAAAAAGTCTGACAATGTTCCCTAAGCATAGATCTCTACCTCTGCAAAAATGGAGGGAACTACCAGTTCATATCTCTTATTTGAGGTTAAATGTGGCTCTTGGTGTTTATAATTGCCCAGCATTCATTTTCACTTTTTTAACTTAATAGTATTTTTCTCCAATTACATGTAAAGATAGTTTTCAGCATTCATCTTTGTAAGATTTTGAGTTCCAATTTTTTCTGCCTTCCTTCTTCCATTTTCTCCTTTCTTCCCAGGAAATCAAGCAATCTGATATAAATTATACATGTGCAATCATGTTAGAAATATTTCTATATTAGTCATGTTGTGAAGAAGACTCAGAACAAAAGGGGAAAACCATGAGTAAAAAGAAAACCAAAAAAAAGTGAAAATAGTATCCTTTAATTAGACTCCATGATTCTTTCTCTGAATGTAATCATCATTTTCCATCCTAAGTCTCTTGGAATTGTCTTGGATCATTGCATTGCTGGGTAGAGTTAAGTCTATCATAGTTGATCATCAAATGTTGTTGTTACTGTATACAATGTTCTCCTGATTCTGCTCACTTCACTCAGCATCTGTTCATATAAGTCTTTTTTTAGGTTTTTCTGGAATCTTGCCTGTTCATCATTTCTTACAGAATCATAGCATTCCATTACATTCATATACCACAATTTGTTCAATCACTCCTCAATTGATGGACAATTTTTTAATTTCAAATTCTTTGCTGTCACTAAAAGAGCCACTATAAATATTTTTATACTCATGGCTTATTTTCCTTTGTTTTATGATCACTTGGGGATACAAATCTAGTAGTAGTATTGCTGGAAAAAGAGATATGCACAGTTTTATAGCCCTTTGGGCAGAGTTCCAAATTGCTCTTCAGAATGGTTGGCTCAATTCACAACTCCATCAACACCTAACATTCATTTTTAATATGATGTTTTCAATATTTCTTTTCCCATGATCTGTGGTATCCCCTAAAACAATATCCCATTTGAGGAATTCAACTTCATTCAAATATACATAATCATTATATTATGTTAGCTAAAACCATAATCATAATGTATCCAGAAAAGCATAATGTCAACTCTTAACTTTACAACAAAGTAATAATGTTGACAATAAGTCATACAGTGTTAATTTTATTAATCTATAATACATACAGTTCTGAACAGTCTTCAGGAATAGGATCAGAGAGACCAGCGAGTTAAAGACAGAAGCAAATTTAAAATTCCTTTCATCCAAACCCCTTTTTATTTTACATATTAAAAAAGAGAATCCCAAAGGGTTAAGGGACTGCTCAAGGTCACATAGCTTATAGATACTAGAGCCAAAATTTGAAGAGAAAGAAAAGAAGAAAGAAAGGAAGGAAGGAAGAGAGAAAGAAATGGAGGAAAGAAGAAAAGAAGGAAGGAAGGAAGGAAGAAGGAAGGAAGGAAGGAAGGAAGGAAGGAAAAAAGGAAGGAAGGAAGGAAGGAAGGAAGGAAGGAAGGAAGGAAGGAAGGAAGGAAGGAAGGAAGAGAAAGAGAGAAGGGGAGGGAGGGAGGGAGGGAAGGAAGAAGGAAGAAAGAAGGGAGGGAGGAAAGGAGGAAGGGAAGGGAGAAGGAATGGAGGGGGGAAGAAGGAAGGAAAGCAAGAAATGGGGAAGAAAATAATCATGCCAAAACCAAATGCTAAGTAATATGACACATATCCTACTGTCATCCATTAGAATCAGTGGGACTTGATTTTGCAACA
Organism: Antechinus flavipes; assembly: GCF_016432865.1. Classification (NCBI taxonomy): domain Eukaryota; kingdom Metazoa; phylum Chordata; class Mammalia; order Dasyuromorphia; family Dasyuridae; genus Antechinus; species Antechinus flavipes. The sequence goes on along the minus strand of NC_067398.1, from coordinate 71,867,453 downwards.
GGGATTTGATGTGGGTGAAGAGAATCTATCCTACAGGCGCAATGACAAGAGTCAGACATTCCATCCATCCTTATTAATTTTCCTGTCCATATTATTAACTTCCCTTCCCCCTTCTCCTGACTGCTCCCTTAGATAGAAGTTGTAAAGATTCAGTTAGACTTCAATTTCACAGTTAAAAAAAAATTGGTTAACTTGATTAATTAGTAAAAATCATGATAAAATTAAAAAATATCAGATAGAGCATAGAATACAATATTTTAGTCATTTCTAAGCTGCAACTGCCAAATCTTATCCTTTTATAACATCTCTTATATATTCCCCCTTTTCCCTCTGACACTGCCACCACTCTGGTGCATGCTCTTATTACCTCATTCCTAGATTATTGCAATAATCTACTGGTCGTTCTGCCTATTATAAGTCTCTGGTCATCCCTGCTGATCTTCTATTCAGCTGTCAAAATGATTTTCCTGGGATAAAATATAAAATTTTCTGTTAAGCTTTTAAAATCTTTCAGACATTAGCTCAATTAGACCTTTTAAGTGTTCTTCCTTATTCCCTTCCATATACTCTGTGTGAAGTATGTAGACAGTATATCTATAGAATGAAGTAGGTTATAATAAAGTGAGGCAGGGCAAAAGTTTGATTAAACAAAGCATTCAGAGTGAGCAGATGGAAACAACACTAGGGCAGATGATGGAATATGGAGAACATGGATCAGGGTCTTATATTGAAAGTTAAAACCAGAAAAAGAAAAAAATAAAGCATACAGGAAAAATCACAGTGGATCAGTGGGGAATGAATCATCTTCAGAAAGAGTTCCAAAGTTTACATCAATAGAAGCAGCAGTGGTGGTAAATTCGGACAACTTGTAAAAAGGTTTTCTGGACATATAAGATGTACCATTGGAGCTCTCCTATCATGTGCTGTTCATTGATGGGCAGGACTCCTGAAATTGAGTTCTTTTATAATGTGTTCTGGGGAGCAGGATAGGCTAGAATAAAGATCCTAAGAGAATTTTCAGGAATTGGTTTGGATGGTAGTAAAACATTCCCTGCATTAATTAAAGCAGAATCTCTCAAACCTATTATTCCAAGGGCTAGGGAAAGGTGGGTCAGGCTGGTTAGAAATGCTAGTTTCACTGTGGGCCCTAATAGTTATTAAATTCTTATCTCTAAATTGATTACCGATAATTTCTCTTTATTTCTTAGTGTAAGCTCAAGTAGTCGAACTCAATATGTTCCTCTTTACACGTAAGTAAATTTTTATATTATTGTGAATTAAAGATGTACAATTTGTGTCAAAATGGTAGTTAACATCAGGGCCTTTTTGTCTTGTTTGTAAGTCATTGACAAAACAAGTTGAACTTCTTTAGGTGATTTACCATAATGCTTGCCCCACAGTAAGTACTTTATTATGCCAATTAATTGACGATTCCAAAGGCCAGATAATTCACTGTCATATTATTAGCTAGAGTATAGAATTATGGAATTTCTGAGCTGGGAAAAACTCTTATGATCATTTTAATCAACACTTTTTTTTAAATGGGTTAACCAGATCCACTTTGACTAAAGAAAGAAATATAGAATACCCCAAAAGTTTTTCTCAGAGTTCATTTTCATTCACAAAATAGCAATTCAGCACCTATTATTAGAATTTTTCTATTTTCTTTAAACTACCTACTTCACAGAGTTAGATTCAATAAAATGGTCCAGAACCTATGATTTCAAAAATAGACATTGCAAGCTACCATGGAGAGTTCTGGATTTTGGCTTATATTTCAGCTCTGCTTATTGGTTGCCTTTGGGCACTTCATCTCTCTCCTCAGTTTCTCAGGTGTAAAACGAGAAGTTTAGATGATTTTCCTACTTCTTTCACATCTAAATTTGTGCTCCTAAAGGCATACTGTGGCATGAGTATCTTGGCATTTACTCTTCGAGATCATCTTAGCAAATAGACTATTGAACTTAGAAAATAGTTCTATTATCCCTCCCATTTTTCTTATATATAATTTACTTCTTTTATCCCCACAGTGGTTATACTGAGTCCTTAAACCCTGATGACATAGATAATCCTGATGGTGACCTTAAATCTTTGGGCAAGCCTCGGACTTCAAAGATACTACATACAATTATGAACCAGTGAGTTTATAAAAATGGACATTTATGAATGCTGGATATTAATGATTAGTTTAGTTATAAATGAAGAAAAAATGGTTCTATTGTTGAGAAAGACATGTGCTTGCAGAGTTCTGAATTTGGTAACTTGGGTACAAATACTATAATTCCATCTCACTAGGCAACTCCCGATGATAAAACTAATGTACCTATTCCATGATTTTTGCTCTTATAAAATTCACCTAGGGGCACTGAGAGATTGAATGACTTGCCCAGAATCATAGAGCCTATATGAGTGAGAAACAAGTTTTGAACTCAGACCATATGCACTCTGAATTCTATCTCCCAAGCCACCCTTTCTCTTAGAATTTAGAATTAAGGAATCTGTGTTCAAATTATAGTTCTACTTAGTACATATATGACCAAAGACACTTACTCAATTGGAAACTCATTTTTATCATCTGTAAAGTGGAAAACTGTGCCTAAAGATCTCTAAGGTGCTTTAAAATGTAAAATTTTATGATCCTACACACCTATATGAAAACTATTTTAAAAACAAGACATTGCAAAAAATGCTGCTGATCAGATGCTGATGGAGGAGGAAGATAATTTGGAGAAGAATGAGATCCACCATGACATTTTTTACATGTGAAGAATGGTGTGTTATCTTTGCTAGTGTGATGAAATAAACATGACACCTGTGATAAACACATATATATATATATATAAAATAAATATGCAAACCAAATATTTACTGATAATAAATCATAATTTTGTAGCCCCCCACATTTAGTTACAAAACCCCTAGAGTCACAACACACAGTTCAAGAAACTTTGAATTGCTTTATGTTCTCCCAATTTGCTTATAATATCAGCCTTTATGTTTAAATCATGTTCCCATTTGAGTTATCATTTAAGGTAAGTTGTTGATCCATAAAATTTAATTTGTGCCATATTATTTTCCTAGTTTCCTCAGCAATTTTTGTCATATAGTGAGTTTTTATGCCAAAGGCTTGGACCTTTGCATTTATCACACACTAGCTTATTATGGGCATTTACTCCTGTTTATTGCATAATTAATCTATCCACTGATATACAATTTATTTCTTAGCAGTACCAAATTGTTTTGCTAATTATCATTTTGTAAGGCTGTTTGAAATCCAGTACTAGTAGGCCACTTTTCTTCATGTTGGGGTTTTTTTTCATTAATTCCTTGGATATTCTTGACAGGTATTGGATATTTCTTCCAGATGAATTTTGTTAGTATTTTGTCCAGTTCTATAAATTAATTTTAGTAGTTTGATTGGTATGGTATGGAATAAGTAAATCCATTTAGATAGAATTATAATTTTTATTATATAGACTTGGTTTTTCACGAGCAATTGATATTTTTTCCACTTGTTTAGATTTTAATCTGTGTGAAATTTGTGATTGTATACATATAGTTCCTGGGAGTTTTTTTGGCACATAGACTCCCAACTATTTCATATTGTATAAAGTTATTTTGAAATGAAATTTCCTTTTCTATCTTTTGCTGCAGGGTTTTACTGGTAATATAAAAAAGCTGATGATTTAAGTGGGTTTATTTTATAACTGCAATTTAGCTGAAGTGGTTAGTTATTTTGATTCGTTTTTTAGTTGACTATTTTAGATTCTCTAAATATATTATCATATCATCTACAAAGAACGTTCATTTTGTTTCTTTATTGCCTATGCTAATTCTTTCAGTTTCCTTTTCTTATTGCTCTGCCTAGCATTTCCAGCACAACATTGAATAATGGACATTGATTCACCCTGATCTTATGGGGAAGATTTCAGTTCATTGCCATACAAATAATACTTGCTGATGGTTTTAAATAGATTCTTCTTATTATTTTAAGGAAAGATATATTTATTCCTTCACTTTCTACTGTTTTTAATAGGAATGGGTTCTATTTGTCAAAAAGGTTTTTTTTCTATTTGTTGAGATAATCGTATAATTTTATTGTTTTTGTTATTGATGTGTCAATTATGTGGATAACTTTCCTAATATTCAACTAGTGTTGATTTTTGGTGTAAATTCCATCTGATCATAGTTTATGATCCTTGTTGTCAATTGTTGAAATTTTCTCGCTAATATTCTATTTAAATTTTTTGAAGCACTTTTCATTAGGGAAATTGATCTTTAGTTTTCTTTCTCTGGTGTTGCTCTTCCTAGTTTAGTATAAACACTTTATTTGTGTTATTAGGGAATTTGGGAGGACTCATTCCCCTACTATGCCAAAATGAATAGCTATTGTGAATTCTTCACGTGACTGAACTCCAATTTTTAGTGCTCTCCTAAAGCACATCATTCAGTACCTACAACTACATCATTTGCTATCTCAGCTACATCATTGGGTTTAGGGAGCTCATTTTTAATATTTCTTTTTCTAAGATAGGGTAGTTTAAGTATTCTATTTATTGTTAATTGTGCAATTTATATTTTTTGTAAATATTCATCATCCTTCAAATTAGCATTTCAACTAATTTATATAACAACCCTGTGAAAAAAGTAATGATGGGTATTTTTATATACATTTTTACCATTAAAGATACTATGTTCCAGAGTAGTCAAGATTTAGAACAACTTGATTTTTGTTGGGGAAGGAACAAAGACAGACATAAGACTGACATGAACCATTTCCACTTCTAGTTTACAATAGATTTGCTACAAAATGTAACCTATTTATTATTTATATCCTTTATATTAATGATTACTAGTCCTATTAGACTATTACAATAGTTCCTTAATTGGTCTTCCTGTTTCAATTCCTTCCCTACTTTACACCATCTTTCATAAAGTTGCCTGTGATTTCACTGAATTGAAGATTCAAACATTTATCATTTCTAATTCAACAAACTCCAGTAACTCCCTTTTGCCTCTTGGATAAACTGAAACTCCTTTATTTGACTTTTAAAGCTCTTCTATTCCTGATACTAGCTTATTTTTCTTCAGACTCACTATAGACTATTCTTCTTCTTGACTTCAACAATCCAACCAAATTCACCTTTTCTTTCTTTCTCATACACAGAACTCTATCTGTCATTTCAATGACTCTCATTGTTCATCCATTCTCCATATCTGGAATCATTCTTCCCTCACTTCTGCCTTAAAATTCTTCTCTTCCTTCAAGATGCTACTCAAACAGCATCTTCCATAAGAAGCCTATCTGGATTCCACAATTTTAATGCCCTTTCTTGCTAACTATATCATATTTACTTGTATTTATCTGGATGTATATATGGGTGTGCATGTATATTTCATGTATGTGTATACTTATATGTGTACTTGTCTCTCCTGATAGAATGTAAATTCCTTAAAAATAAGTATTGCAGGGGCAGTTAGGTAGCACAGTGGATAGAGCACTAGCCCTGAAGTCAGGAGGACCTGAGTTCAAATCTGGCCTCAAACACGTACCACTTCCTAGTGTGACCCTGGGCAAGTCACTTAATCCCAATTACCTCAGGAAAAAAAAAAGCATTGCTTCAATTGAGGTATTTGTGACACAAAGTACACACTTAACAAATGATTGTTGATTAATTAATGCCTATCATTTAGCATTTTGAAGCTTTGAAGAATTGCAAAATAATAACTAAAGAAAAACATACAACTTACTTGGAAAAAAGTATTTATTCACTACATAATGAGGGGAAGAAAGGTGTCTCACATTAGAGAAATAGTTTTAAGCTATTGCTAGAACATTAAAAGAATAGTCAAAGATATGGATTTGACTGTCACTTCTAATACTGACTTTACTTGACATAATTTCTAAATTGGTGTACATCTGGCTTTATATAAAAATCTTTGGACCCAACACTGCCTTCCCACCACATAGTAGATATTCAGTATATATTCATTGATTTTATGGGGTTTTTCCCTCACAAATATCTATTAATCTTGATAGAGTATTTTGTGGAAGCAAGAGAAAAAAATGACCTATGTGAAATGAACCACCACCTTAATTACCATATCTCCTCAGAATCCACTAGGTACATAGACCCTGGTCCCAAAAGTCCCAGAAAAACCACTGTTATCATTCTTGCTTCCACCTTGTCGTGAAACCTATTCTCCTTTTGTTGAGGTCCAACTTGGCAACTGATCCTTTAAGTGCTATAGTCCCTATCTCCTGGAAGTCCTGATTACAGATGATGTGGGAAAGAAAAATCCTTTTCAAAATATATGCCATTGTCAAACAGCACAATATCAGAAAGAGATGGAGTTTAATTAATGAATATTGTTTATCCTTCATTTTGAAGACCAGTGACATCACAGGGAATGTCTTGAATTGAATATGAATTGGATTTAAGTAAAGCAGAATTGTGTAGTCATCAGCGTCACACTTTCTTCTTAATTCATTAAGGTCTATTGGACAGACAAAAGTCAATGCAACGGTCCAGGATGCAAGGTAATCTTGGTGATTTTGATGTCTGGCCAAACTCTAAGCATACCATAGCATCTAGTTCAGCCATTTTCATGGCTATTGGAAAAATTATTCTTAGCTGTCTATTTTACCAAAGGGAGTCTTCACATGCTTGAGATAGACACCCCCCTAATTCTCTGACAGATTTGAAGCCTGTCAGTTACCTTCAACTTGATTAATCCATCTGCTGAAATGGTTTACCAAAGTTTAACCACTGTGCATGCTACATCTTCTTAGATCCACAGGTGGACACTTAAGTTGGATGAACAGTCCTCAAAAGGGCTTAGCAAACCTTCACAGTAGAGATGCTAGTCTTCCCTGAATATTTTATACAATCTTATCAGTGGATATGATATTGAAGATTTTTTTAACATTTGCTTTGCCTATGAACCCGAAGAACCACTGGACCTTTCCATCTGACTTGCTGTTAAAACTTCCTATATTGTTCCCCTGTATTAGCACAATCATATTGAGAGCAGGGATTATGTTAGTTTTATAGTTGCCTCCATATTATTTACTACAAAGGTCATAACACATTTTTTCCCATTCATTCATCATTCATTTATTCAGGGTGATTCCAATGTTAAACAGGGACAGCATGGCACAGAACAAAGAGTTCTGGATTCAAAGTCAGGACAGGTTCAAGCCTTCTTTCTGACATATATATTATGTGGGACCCTAGGCAAGTGTCCCATGCAAACATCTAAGGCTATAAATTAGAAAAGAACAGATCTGCATTGGTGGAGTTTCCACCCCAGAAATTGTCTTTGACAAAACAGGTCTGGCATCTCAACATCCAACTCGCCCCCACCTCCATTCCCATTGCAAAGATTGTAGAATACATTGTCAGAATATACTTCTGTAAAAATATTTAAAAGAGAACAATATAATTTCATGCATCTATGGAAAGAAATTGCAATTTCAACTGCAGGATATTAGATTGAAGGTATGCTCTAAAGGCTTAAAATTATGATAATTGTTTTCTTTTAAAATGTTTAAAATGTTTTGTTTTCCTGGAAGCTTTCCTATTATGTGACTTAGTGGCTCAACTTATTTGATTTAGATTAATTTATATATCTGTATATTTTTAAATTATAGAAAGGATAGATAATACACACATCATTACTCACAAAAATTTTCATCATTTTATAAAGGCAATTACTTTCAAGAAACATGTTGATTCATAGTTATTTTAAAGCAACATATGAGAATTTGCCTTAGATGTAAATATTCAAGATATATAACAATTTAGTAAGTGTATTTCTCCTCACAAATACATATTTTAATTTATAAAATAAAATTACAACCTGACCTGTATCTAATATGAAAACACCACAAATAAATAGTTCTCAAATTCGTTTTTGCTAAAGAATTAAACACTGATAAAATCATTCCTGTAGGCCATTTTAGTTATTAAAATGATCACATTTCTAGGACCATTTTATTATATAGTAAATGCTCTTGAATTTACTATTCAAGTTTAATATAATTCAATTACATTATCAATCTGACAATGTGCTATTTTGAAAGAAGAAAGTTAAGTTCTTTGTGGATTATATTTGGGAACAGAACATAAGTCTGAATATGTTAAACTTGTGATTATCAGGTTGGGCACTAGATGTCCTCCAAGGTTGCAAAGTTTCCTAAAAAAAAAAAAAAAAAAAAACTCTTTTCTTTATTAGTATTTATTATTTTGGTCTTGAAATTTGGTCTTGACATAATTTTCATTTCTCCTCATTTCATGATATCTCCTCAAATTTTTCCTAAGAAGTCAATTGATTAATATTCCTTTTCTATTTGTAGCAAAATTGGTCTCAGATTTGTCACTACTACATATTAGGCTAAGGATGATTCAGCCAGTTTGAGCCAGCATATTAGTATCAAGAAAATTGATAACTTTGATGAACTCTTTCTGTTTCTCTTACTCTTTTTGGTAGTTCACTTTTAATTACTTTATTCACTATTCTATAAAGCAAGAATCATTTGACAATTACCCTGGAAATAGTGGTACTTTTCAAAAGATGCCTGGTCATCATTGCACAGAATCACCAGATCTCAAAATTATAAAGAATCTCAGAGGTCATCTCTTCTTTTTTTTTTTTAATTTAATTTTATTTAATAATAACTTTGTATTGACAGAATCCATGCCAGGATAATTTTTACACAGCATTATCCCTTGCAATCACTTATGTTTCGTTTTTTTCCCTCCCTCCCTCCTCCCCCCACCCAAGATGGCAAGCAGTCCTATATATGTTAAATATGTTGCAGTATATCCTAGATACAATACATATTTGCAGAACCGAACAGTTCTCCCGCTGCACAGGGAGAATTGGATTCAGAAGGTAAAAATAACTCGGAAGAAAATCAAAAATCAAATAGTTCACATTCATTTCCCATTCCTTCTTTGGGTGTAGCTGTTTCTGTCCATCATTTATCCAATGAAACTCAGTTAAGTCTCTTTGTCAGAGAAATCCACTTCCATCAGAATACATCCTCATACACTATCGTTGTCGAAGTGTATAATGATCTCCTGGTTCTGCTCATCTCACTTAGCATCAGTAGAGGTCATCTCTTCTAAACTATTCCCCAACAATATCCTAGAATCTAGTTTATCTGGACTTGATGACAGCATCTATTTGCCCTTTTTCTGCCTCTTCACTTTTCTTCTGTCTCATTTTCCTTTGAACATTTCTGTTCTAACTTGTGCAAAAGTGGTTCTTGTTAGGGAAAAAAAAAAGGCAAAATGAGAAACATGGCAAGAGATGATTTCATTAGAAAGGAAAACATGAATAATAGAGTAACATGACACACAAAAAAAAACTAAAAATGGGATTTGGGGCTTTTTAAAAGATATATTATCCCATTATCCTCTGCCCATGTAAAGAGACAAATCTGGATTATATCCTAAGTAATGTGTTCAGTTATTAGTACCACATTCGAAGAAGAGTACTAGTAAACTGGTATGCATTCAGACTAGTTCAGGCATGATATCAAGAAGATAAGATGTCATACCAAACCAGAATGTAATAATGCAAATGAAAGTGTTTATTCTAGGAAAGATAACATTAAGAAGAGATCTAATAAATGGCTATTACATGAAAGCAAAATTAGACATATTTCTTATTATATAGTTAAAACAAAACACTCTTTTTCATTATACTTAACATTCATCATCAGCCTCCATTCATTCTGAGCTTTAGTTTACTTGATATTTTTATAGGACTATGCCCCACTCTCTAATTCACTTCAGTTATTTGCCATTGCCATTTACTTTTCATTTAAAAATCCAAATTGATTTATGAGATTTCCATTTCTGTATCCTTCTTTAGATAGCTTCCTAGTGCTTCTTCCTCATAATCATTTGTGTTTGTGCCCGTAAATTTTGTTCAGGTGAATATGCCATCCCTCCTGTATGGAATTTTAGATAATGAGATCCTAAGGGAACCTTTCTTTGTACTCTTTGAAATCTGTTCTCCACTTCAGATTTAAGTCTAGCATTTCCCTTTTTGTTATTCAGTCTTTTTTTCAATCATTGCTGACTCTTTATTACCCCATTAAAGTTTTCTTGGTAAAGATACCAGTTTTCCATTTTCTTCTCCAGCCCATTTAACATAAGGGAAATGGGGTTAAATGACTTGCCCAGGTCCCAGTAGCAAGTGAAGTTGGATTTGAATTCACAAAGATGAATCTTTCTGAAACAGACCTGCCATTCTATCCACTGCACTACCTATTATCTATTACAAATTTCAAGATGACATAGTTTTTTTCTTCAAACTTTCACTTATACCTTGATAATCAATAAGGAATTCAATATTATCTAGTATGGATTTTCTGTCTCAAGCAAGGTAGCAGAGAAGAAGTTGTAAGAGATCTTGATTCTCATATCATTTGCATGAATAGTCAGAAATACCTACAAATAATTTTTTTTAAAAAAAGAAAAAGGAAAGGGGAAGGAGGTATAGCTAGATACCTCATAAGATATGGATAAGAATCTCGAAAAAGGAAAAGGAAGGAATAAGGAAATTAGTGAGCAGAAAACCTGCAATATGATGAGTACATGTTATAAATTAAAGATCTCAAAAAGTTGCTGAAAAGTGAAAATAACTAATTATAGTCAATCTACACAAAAGGCCTGTAATGAATATTAAGTTATATTTAAAATGCTTTTAAAAGAAATTAAAGAGAATTGGGTATGAATTTTTTATTTAAAAAGATCTGATATTTATAAAAAGGGATTATCAGGAAAAAAGCAAGATAAGACTGAATCATGAAGTTGGCAATAGAAAACTTGAATAAAACCATAGAAGGTGGAAGACTTTGCAACCTAATATCAATAGAACCATTGGGAAGAGTATGGAGAGACTCAAAACATGTAAAGAAAGAGCTTAATTGCCATTTTCCAGTAAATTTTACTTTATTTGTTGTAATCAGATACAACTTGCATCTCCAAATTTCCCTCCTTGGCCTCTGCCCCAATTGAGAACATAAGAACAGCACAACCCATTATAATCATGTACAGTTATCAAAACAAATTTCCATATTGTCCATGTCCAAAAACAGTTGTATTACTCTGCATTCTGAGTCCTTTGTCTCTTTGCTATGTGGATGATAATATGTTTCATCATCAGTCCTTTGGAATCACTATTGATAATTACTCTATTAAGAGATCAGTCCATAGTATTCCATAACAGTTACACATAATAATTTGTTCGTCCATTCCCTAATTTGAGGACTCCCTCTCATATTATCATTTTCGTCACCTTAGAGAGCTGTACACACTTTTATGTATCCTTAGAGCTCGTTCTTCTTAGAACTAATCATTCTCTTAATCTATCCTCTCTCAAATTCTCCCTGCCTGTTTTGTTCCTTTCTGTCTTATTTGTCTGTTGAGTGAATTATATTTCTGTACCCAAATTTATGTGTGTGTGTTTTTTTCTTTTAACCAATTTATATGAAAGTGAAGTTCAAGTGGCAGCCATTTCCCTCAGTCCCTTCCTTCTTGATAATATAAATGTCTATTTGTACACCTTGACTTAGATCATTTCCCCTAACTTTTATACCCTTAACTTCCCCTTCCACTAAGTGTATTCCTCTTCCTCTCTATATTCTTTTCTTAAAATTATCAAGACATAACAGAACCATTCCAGATTTTGTCTAATTGGACTCTATCAAGCTTGATGGTGATAGGGTTCAGAGAAGACACATGTAACTTTTTTAAAAAAAATTCTATTTATATAGTTTGTCTTCATTTAGTTTTTTATCATTGTTCATTCATATTTACCATTTTATATTCTCTTATATATTGTGTTTGAACTTCAGGTTTTCTACATCTCTGTTCTTTTCATCAGAAAGAAATGCTTGAAAGTCTTCTCTTTTGTCAAAGGTCTATTTTATCTGTAGCATTATACTTAGTTTTTCTGGCTGAGTTATTCTGGTTTCTAAGCCCATATTCTTTCTTCTCCCTTAACGTAGTAGCTACTAAATTATGTGCAATGCTGACTGTGAAGCCTCAGTACTTGAATTCTCTTCTGGCTGTTTCAAATATTTTTGATTTGACCTAAAATTCTGAATTTCACTATATTGAAGTTTTCATTTGAGGGTTTTTTATAGAAGGTGATGTTTGATTCTATTTTCATTTCAGCCTCTAGTTCTAAGAGATATATCTGGGAAATTTTATTTTCAAATTTATTGATATAGGATATCTGAGTTTTCTTTTGCTTATGGTATTTACATGATATGAGGATTTTTAATATTTTTTCTCCTCAGTCTGTTTCCCAGGTCATTTGTTTTTGCTAAATACCTTCAATCTTCTTCTATTATTTTGGGATTTTTTCTTTGTTTTAATATTGTTTCATGAGTCATTGGTTTTTATTTGACCCATTCTAATTTTCAGAGTTCGTTGCTTGAACAAGATTTTATACCTCTTGTTACAAGTTGTTCATTTCCTTTTCCATTATTTCTTACATAGCATTCATTTCTTTTCCATTTTTCCTCAAATATTCTCATTTCAATTATTTTTTTTTAATTTAACTCTTCCTTAACTTTTCATCCTTTTAAGGAATAACCACTGAATTTTTGTGTGGGCTTTTTTTTTTTTTCTCTGAGGTTTTGTTTACAGGTGCTTTTGAATTATTTTCTTCTTTCAGATTCAGTTCTTGATCTTTCTGCCCCTACCTCTTTAATATTGGAATTCCTTTTTTTTTTTTTCTAATTCTTCTAAACTACTTCCTAATTTTGGACCAGTCAGGAAGGATAGGACTTCAGGAAGAAAGTTTTAATTTTGTTGCTGCTTTCTGGAAGTTATAGTTCTGCAGGTTAGGTTACAAGTAAGAAATAAGACTCTCTTCTCCACCTCGGTTCTGAATTCCATTACTGCTGATATTGACTTCTAAATTTTCTCCTTTTTTGGTGCACCATTGGCCTACCTAGGAATGCTACCACTATGTACATTTCTCAGTTCACCTTGCATCTGTGCCCACTAAAGAATGGGTGATTAACAAGCTAATTTGGATATGTCTCTGTTGCAGTTATATCTCTCCAATGGGTATATATCTAGGACCTCTTCCTGCCCTGATACATTACCTACCCTGGGTGCATGATTTTGGCCCACTCTTGTCCATAGAGCTCTCTGTCTTTCTCTAAGGAGACCTGAACTGGAAAAATTACTTTTTTTCTTGCTGTCTCCATCAGGATGTGATCAGGTGTATACCTAATCTTGAATACTGTTAGACTGAATTTTCTTGAAGAAATAAAATGGAATCAAATGGAATGAAAATAGAGAACCCCCCAAAATAGGTTGCCTACATAGAAAACATACCCTTAACAGAACTATATTACATCCTTCTATTACACTATTTTAAATGAAGTGTTTGGGAGCGGGGGAATTATGCACCAGCTAATTGCAAAAAATCAGAAGCTATAGTTATGGCTTCAGAGTTGAAAGCATTGTAAGAAAGATAAGTTTGAAAACTATATTTTGACTAAAAGACTCATTAATAAAACATCTTTGTTGACTGTATACACATCTAATAGCATGACCCCTAACTTTTAAAGAAAAAATTAATTAGGGGAGAAATTTGGGAAGATGGCAAAATAAATCAGAAAATTCCAAGCTCTCCAGATTTTCTCCAAACAAAACAAATTTGTGCCTCGGGGGAACATAGACTAGTGAAAAAGAAATAAGACTAGGAAAGGACAGTGATTTTCCTGGGACAACCTGAAAAGACCTTACAGAGGTCTACAAAGAGCTTACAGAAAAACTCCAAAAAAGACTTTAAAAATCAAATGAAAGAGATTGAGGAAAACATACAAATTAAAAAAAAAAATCATCCAAGAAAAACAAGAAGATTTTGAAAAATGGACCAACTAGAAAAAAATCATGATTCTTTAAAAATTAGAATTTAGCAAAGGGAAGCCAATGAAGCTACAGCAGACCAAGAAATAGCAAAACAAATAAAAAATAGAAGAGAGTGTGAAGCATAAGACAAATGAGATCTAAAGAACAAATCAAGAGAAAAAATAAGAATATTTTGACTGAAAGCTGTAACTAAAGAAAGAACCTTGACACAATAATACAAGAATCAAACGAAATTCTCCTGAAATATAGAACAAAATGAGGGGAAAGAGGAAATAGAAAAAAAATCCCTGATTAGCACCTCAAAGAGATCCTATAAAGAAAACAATAGGCATTATTGCTAAATTTTGAAACAACCAGATCAAAGAGGAAATTTACAAGAAACAAACAAAACAATTCAAATATGCTGGAGCTACAATTGAATTATATAGTATTTATCCACAGCTATGATACAAAACACAGGTTCTGGAATATTATATATCAACAATCAAAAAAACTAGGCTTATAGCCAAAAATAATTTATCCAGCAAAATTGAGTATATTATTGACCCCCCCCCAAAAAAAATGGACATTTAGTGAACTCTCAGATTTTCAGGATTTTGTCTCAAACAAACCTAAACTCAATAGAAAATTTAACATACATGTAAGAGCCAACATCAAAAACTAATGTCAAGGACCCATTAAGGACAGACAGTTTATGCTTTAAACCTGGAAATGTTAGCTATATACCTAATACTGATATTGGTAATTGGCTAGTCCAAAAGAAAGATTGGGGTAGAGCTGAGTGTGATATGACTCTAAAAAGCCAACCACATAGGAAAAGGTAAAAATAGTAATTATGCTATATAAATGAGGTACAAAGGAAGAACAGATACAGAGGCATTAGATGAGGGAGAAGGGCTAGTAGTTATAAAAACTTATTCACATTGGGAATGGGATAAGTGGAAAACTATATATATAATGTATGTATTAGTTTCCTACTTATTAACATTTCATATATATATATATATATATATACATTATATATATATATGAAATTTTTTCTAATATCTGATTTTTAAAATGTGGTTCCTAGGAATTCCTGAGAATCCTTTCAGGGGATCCTTGAGGTCAAAACTATTTTCATAATGATGTCAAAAGGTTTTTACTTCTAATACTATCAAGAGATATAACTCACATAAACAAAAGCTCTTTGGAAATCTTCAATAATTTTTAAATATTGAAAGATCCTAAGATCAAGGATTTAAGGATTGTTTAAGCAAGGAAGAATTGCTATTCTAGATGAAATATCAAAGCATAAATTAGATCAGTAATTTGTTCAGGGCAACATATAAAGTCTGTCCATGGCACTGCCTAGATTATGTTCCCCAACTATAATCAGTTACAGGAGAAAAGGTTGAATTGGGTGATAATGCAGCTTTCTATAGGGTGTTGTTTCTTTCCTTCATTACTTCTTAGGTCAGAGAATAATGATGATGTTAACAATTAAGAATGTCAAAACCTTGTAACAGTACAACACTCATATTTTTGAAGCATTTTCATATCTATTATTTTACTCATAGTCTTCATAAAAATCTTGTGATGCTGTTTTTACCAATGAATCAGCTGAATCACTGAGGTTAAATAGCTCCCACAGCAGAACCAGAATAGAATTTGGTAGGTGTTCTGATTCTTAGTCCTATTCTCCATATATTAAATCATACCTCCTCAAAGAGAACAAGTTGCAAGTTGACTTGGCACATCTGTCCCTGTTCAAGAAGTTCCAAAGACTTCTTCTTGCTTCTAAAATAATATATACATTCCATAGCTTGCTATTTAAAACCATTCACAATCTAAATCTAACCTAATTTTCCAGGCTTTCCCCTCCCTTTTTTCCTGTCCTGTCTGTCACATTCCTCACAAAACTGGTCCAGCCAAACTGGTGAATTTACTTTTCCCTTAAATTAATGCTTCTTCTTTTTCTTTATACCTTTGCTTAGGCTATCTCCCCCACACACTGTTCACCCTTTTCTCATCTCTTCCTCTTGGAAATCCTTAACATCCTTCAATACATATGTCAAATGCAATTTTCTGCTAGAGTAGAGAACATTCATATAGTGCTTTAAGGTTTGCAAGGAATTTTGCAATAATAACTTATCTTCACAGCAAGACTGTGAGATAGGTGCTATTATTGTACCCATTTTACAGATGAAAAAACTGAGGTAGCTTAAGGTTAAATTACTTTTCTAAGGTTATATAGCTAATAAATATTTGAGTGTGGATTTGAACTGAGGTCCTCCTTTGTATCCTTTTTCACCCCTCTATCCCTAATCATAAGTACTCTTTCCCTTTTCAATTTCTCTTGTAATTACTAATCTGTATAAATGTTGTGTTCCCCAATAGAATGTAAACTTCTTACAGGTAGGGACTATTTAATTTCTATGATAGTTAGACTATTCTTACTACTTAGCAGAGTATCTTGCACATCATAGGAATTCAATAAGAAATGATGTATTTTTAAAATTTTGGAAATATTAAAGCTCTAAATAAATGTTAATCATTACTATAAAATGAGCTAGAAAAGGAAACAACAATTTCTAGTCTTTACTAAAAAAAAAAAAAAAAAAAAAAAAGCAAATGGATCAGGAAGAATCAGACAGGACTGAAAAAAACTGAACAAAAACAACAGCTAATGATAATAATAATAGAAATGTATGCTAATTTTTTGAGTTAAATTGGCAAATAAGGAAAGAACAAGAATCAGCCACTTTAGAAATGGCTAAAGGTTAGAGAAAGCTAAAAAAACTCTTCTGAATCTTACTTGATGGACTGGAACTGAACCATTTTTTCTAAGGGAGTGGAAAAATGGGGCACCTCAGGCTGGCTCTCAAAGAAAGGATACTCACAGCTGAGTTTCTACAGCTGTTTGCCTTGGGTCATTTTTCCATTGCCACCACCTGTGGGATTTAAAATTGGGTAATTTCTCCACCCAAAGACTAAGCCCCAGGGATCACATGTTTCCTCTTCTCCAACACCATGCCAACTGTGAAACATTATAAGTCAAGTCTAAGTAATACTCTAACTAAAGACGTTGAACTCTTTAATGACCTTACATGCAGGGTTCCTTCCCTTATTCTCATGCTCCATAATCTCCTTTCCACTCCTTACTCCTAGGGAATCAATCAACATTTGAGTGTAAATTCCTTGAGGGCAGGAACTTAATTCATTTATGTCTTTGTATTGTTTTATGAGCCTGACAGTAAATATTTTATATGTTAGCAATTATTTACAAAGCATTTAACATGTTCTAGGCATTATGCTAAGTATTGGGTATATATACAAAGAAAAAGTAAAAACAATCCCTGTCCTCAAGATGTTTACATTCTAATGAAAAGACATCTTCTGTAAATAAGAACATGCAAGGTAAATGCAAGTGGATTGAACGGAATAGAGGGGAGAACTCTAAAGTTTGTTGATTGATTTTTCAATCATGGCTATTTCAACTGCCATTGTCTATTACCTATGCTAAGACTTTCTGGATAACCTGCTGCTATTTAGGGATGACTAATATTCTTGAATCTTACCCACTCCCTTCTTCCTAGAAGTCATCAAGAAAGAGTTCCTTCCTGCCAGAGCCCAATGAGCCAGGTCTCCACAAGAGGTCCTGATATGCAAGACCTTTCTATCTATCTTCCCTAATTAAAAGTTTCTAGATCTAGAGTGAAAAAAAAAAATCATTGCCGTAATTTTTAAGCAAAAATATACCCTAAAAACATGTTGTAAAATTAAGTGATGTTAGCAGTATCAAAACTAAAACTATATTATAAAGCAGCAATCTTCAAAGCCCTTTGGTACTGGTTAAGAAATACAGTGGTGGATCATTGGAATAGATTAGATACACATGACACAATAATCAAGCTTTATAGTAATCTAGTATTTCATAAACCCCCAAACTCCTGCTTCTGGAATAAGAACTCACTATTTGACAAAAATTGCTGGAAAAATTGGGAAACAGTATGTCAGAAACTCAGCATAGATCTACATCTCACAGTCCATTCCAAAATAAGGTCAAAATGAGTATATGATTTGGGCATAAGGGATGATACCATACACAGATTAGAAGAACAAGGGATAATTTACCTATCAGATCTTTGGAGAAGGGAGGAATTTATGACCAAAGAAGAACTGCAGATCATTATGAAAAGCAAAATGAACAACTTTGAAAACATTAAATTAAAAAGATTTTGCACAAACAAAACCAACAGAAAAGATCAAAAAGGAAGTACAAAGCTGGGAAAATATCTTTATAACCAGTATTTCTGATAAAGGTCTAATTTCTAAAATATATAAAGAACTCTGCCAAATTTATAAGAACACAAGTCATTTCCCAAATGATAAATAGTCAAAGGATACTAAGACAATTTTCAGATGATGAAATTAAAGATCTTTATAGTTATATGAAAAAAATGCTCTAAATCACTATTGATTAGAGAAATGCAAATTAAAACTCTGAGGTACCACCTCATTCTTCTCAGATTGGCTAGGATGACAGGAGAAGAGAATGATAAATGTTGGAGGGAATATGAAAAAACTGGGACATTATATATTGTTGGTAGAGTTGTGAAATGATCCAACCATTCTAGAGAGCAATTTGGAACTATCCCTAAAGGATTATCAAACTGTGCACACCCCTTGACCCAGCAGTGTTACTAATGGGCATATATTCAAAGAGATCTTAAAGGAGGGCAAGGGACCCATATTTGCAAAAATGTTTGTAACAGCTCTTTTTATGGTAACTTTGATTGGAAAATGAGAAGATGCCCATCAACTGGGGAATGGCTGAAAAGTTGTGGTAAATGAAGGTAATGGAATATTATTGTTCTACAAAAAATAATGAACAAGCTGATATGAACTGAGGCTGAGCAAAACAAGCAGAACCAGGATATGTTATACACAATAGCAGCAACAAGATTTGGCTCTTTTCAGTGGTTCAGTCATCCAAAGCAATCCCAATAGATTTTGGACAGAAAACACCATTTGCATCCAGAAAAAGAACTGAGGAAACTGGATGTAAATCAACTCATGGTATAGTTCTTTCTTTTTTTGTTTGTTGTTTATCTTTCCCATGGTTTTTCCTTTTCTCTCCCAACATGATTCATAAAATAATATGTATTAAATAAATTTACTGGAAAAATAAATTAATGATGATTCATTTAGTTTTTCCCTTTCACAAATGAAATAAAGGCTCATCCCAAACTAATTTACTGTTTAGAACAAGCAAGAGCCAGAATCAGTGAAAGAAGCAGATCTGGAATGGGAAACATACACACACGTACATATACACACACACATATTTTTGAGAACAAATAAATTGGAAGATATAGGGAAATATTTAAGATTAAAAAGGATAAAAGGAATTCGAAGAAAATAGAGAAAAGGCAAGATGGTCATCTTCCTGTTTCTTTCTCTTCCAAGATTATTTAATCCCTTCATTGTCTCTTTTGTCATGATTCAGGAGCAAAAAATAAATAATAATAATAAAAATAAATGGTTGTAAAATTAGGGGACCAACTATTAACTTTTTTCTTTCATAAATCAAATCAGGCCTCTTACAACTAGAAAGAAAATGAGCAACTTATCTCACCTTGTGTCAGTGCCACATGATTTTCACATCCAGGAATAAAAATCATACAAAAGGTTATGATTCAGTGAATCAGAATGAAATTTACAACCGCTTCGGTTAAAATTAGCTGGGGCTTCCCTCTAAGATCCACAAATGGGGGCAGTATTGCATCATGTACAGAAGCTAAAAATTCCTTTGCCAGTCTTTTTCAGCTCCTCAGTTCACTCTCAGAATGTTTCCATCCCTCTTTAACAAGCCATTGAGCACAATCAGGCAGTCACACAGAGCCCAAGCTAGAGTGATGGATGCTTGTTGGGCACCACGTTCTGATGGGTGCATCAAGACTGAGAAATAGTACTTTTTTCATATGCCTGCTCCAAGCTTAAGCAAGAATGAATTATAATCCATATCAGTGATGCCTTTTTTTCTTATTTATCAAATCACCAAAATAAATCAGCTTATTGTGCTCTTCTATTCATTTCTCAAAACTAAACAAACAATTCTAAATTCAGTCTGCTGGTTTCAATCATCATGTCTACATATATACATATGTGTACATACACTATATTGCCAAAGTTTTAGTGCAGTTTGAAGCTATTTTGGACTTAAAAATGCATTTAGATTTCTGGAAAACCCTGTATGTATACATAGATACCACATGTATGTATATTTCCATGTACAACATTATTTTTAAAAATCTAATCATTCGAAATCTGTTTATAGAGAATCTAGCATGATTACCAAGCTTCTTATATTGTCTTTTCTCCTTTATGAAAGCCCTGCAATAGGAGACTGATCTAAGTGGTATATTTTAATTCTGCAGGTGTTTTAGGGTGAGTGGAAAAAAACTCCAGCACAGTTGATGGGGATTTCCTTTGTAATATGCATGGAAGCTTTAATTAATGCTTGGGGAAACAGACATACTTCAATAATTTTGCTTTACTCTTGTTACTTCTCTTACTTGCCACCACTTTTGTATAAGGAAACCCCTAACTAAATCTCAAGGCCAGTTGTCAACATTTGGACAATGGCAATCCATACAAACAAACCTGGAATTGTTTTCTCGTCAATTATGTGCTTTATATATGTCTAACCTACTCTATCTCATTTACTGATTTTTTAAATGTACTTTTAGGTCCCCATGATCACAATATCACATTTTTTAAATCCCATGAAACCCTAGCAAGCTGTACTATTTATTTCACCATTGTTCTTGCCTTCATTCTCTCCTTAATGTTAGTTTTAGAATGGTCAGTATAAGTCATTCAACAAACACTAATTAAAGGCTTACTATATACTATGATAAGTTAATGAAGGATAAAATCATATTCCAGAATTTACTTTCTTCCAGGAGTAGATGAACAAAAATAACAATGAATAATATAGACCAGCACCAATTAAATTCTGTAATCACTTATTGATGTTGTTCACTTGTTGCAATCACATCTGAGTCTTTATTACTTCTTCAGGGTTTTCTTTTCTTGGCAAAGATAGTAAAGTGATTTGTCATTTTCTTCTTCAGTACATTTTACATATGAGGAAACTGAGGCAAATAGTTAAATCATTTGTCTAGATCACATAAGGCAGATTTGAACTCAGATCTTCTTGAGTCCATTTCCAGTGCTCACACCAAGGTGCCACTTCATTGCCCCCTCAATAATAATTGCTTATTACCTATTGTATAACCTATTTCATGACAAGCAGTACCAGGCATTAAAAATAAAAAGACAAAAGTGAGAAATAGTCTCTGTTCTCATTGATCTTACATTCCATTGTTCATAAGCCATGAAGTGATTGCTTGCTACAAAATGCACTAATTCATTCACTTTATATTCACTATTTGACAAGCTATCCTTTCTTCATCTTCAGTTGCTCTTCTTTATATATCCTGCAGCCCCACCAAACTGAACTATTTGTCATACCTTGAGAACACAATTGGTCCTTTTTTTTCTTTTGTTCATAGAATCCTAGATTTAGAACTGAAAGAGGTGTTAACGATCATCTAACCCATTCATTACAGGTGAGGAAACTGAGTGCCAAAGAAATAATCTGTCCAAGGACACAGTGGTTCTAAGTAATAGAGCTGGCTGTTGAACCAGGTCCTTTGACTACACATCTAGATCTCTTTATTCTTTGAGCGGGTACACTTAGAGTTAAATAGAAAGCATCTACTTGTGAGTAATCCATGGGTGGGGTCTTTGTTTAACTTTGGATGAGGTTTTGGTCATTTCTCCTCCTTTTCATTTTGACTCTGCCACAGTGCAGTAATGAGGAACCAGAGGAGAGGATCACCAAGAGAGACGTCACACTGACAGAAAGAGATCCTACTGATGAGAAGTTGGAACCACATAAAATAACTTGGCACAAGCCAAGTTTGTAACCTTGTAGCTGTGTCTCTCAGTTTTGTCACTGTGGTATAGAATCTTTTCTCTTTCTGAGAAAATGCAAAAGAAATAAGAAAGGTGATGAAAACAGATACTTTGAACTAAAGTCTCCTGTTTTAATTATTATTTAAAACATATAGTTATTGAAATTTTCAGAAATGTAGGTGTCAGATGCAAGACTGGAGAGACCTCAGAGGATACAAAGTCCAGAATGCCCTCAACAATATGCCCAACAAATAGTTTATTCTTTGCTTGACGATTTCAAGTGTGAGGCTGCTCACTATTTTTAGGCAGCTGAATCTGCTTTTAGATAAATCTAATAATTGCTAAAAACAAAACAAAACAAAACAAAAAACAAAGCACCCAACTATTTTTCTAATTGCCAAAAATCAATCTTTTAGCTACTGTGACAGACATCATTTCCACATGAGAGCTCTTTAAGTACTTGACCAATTCTTTCCAAGTATTTTCTATTCCAAGCTAAATGACTTCACTTCCTTACATTTGATGATGCTTGTATGACATGATCTCAAATTCTTTCACCTTCTCAGTCACTCCACTCTGGACTCTAGAGTTTATCAGTATCCTTCCTACAATGTGGCCTTCCAAAATGATCTCAGGACTTAGGCAGAATAAAATGGAAATCTCACTTGCCCTCCTTTCTTCAACTATAATGACAACCCTTCAAGGACAGAGATATTATCTTCTACTTGTTTACATTTCCCACATTATACAACATAGTGCCTTACACATGACAAGAACCAGTTAATGACTACTTGCTGATTTTTATTTCATACATACATTATTATGAGTATTATTATACAATAATAATATTCAACATTATCTATAACTTTAAGGTTTGAGAGTACTTTACAAAGGTTACCTCATTACTTCAAGTAGTGCTCAAAAAATAGTAGAGGTTCAATAAATGCTTATTAATTGATCCTTACATTTATCCTGTGTATTATTATTCCTACTTCAGAGAAGAGAAAAATTAGGTTGAGAGAAGTTGTAACAGCTCAAAAATTTCTGAGGATGGATTTGAACTCAGATTTTTCTGTCTGAAATTTACCACTTTACACACTTCACCACCTTCCTAAATTTATTTTATCCTACTAATCCAGAAGTCACTTATTCTGAATCCCCAACTCTCTAAGGTGAGAGTCCTTAATCTGGGTCCAAGAATTTGTTCTTTAAAAATATTTTTCCAACTAGATTTCAATATAATTGATTTATTTTGTAATCTTATATTGTTTATGTCTTTAAAAACATTGTTCTGCAAAGGGTTTCCACAGTCTTCACTAAAGTGCCAAATGAGTCTATGACATAAAGTTAAGAATCTCTGTCTAAGATATTGCTGATTATCTGGATAAGCTTCTTGTTATTGACATTGCTGTTGTTGTTAAATGCCTGTGGATAACAGTGAATATTGAAAAGAGCAAAGTTAATACCCTAAAGTCTAGAATTAATACCACAAAGTCCTTGCAACATGGATCATGAGAGCTACATATTGTAGAATCCCTTAAGTGTCTCATTCAGAGAATATTCACTTTTATTTGACATAATTTTAAAAAGCTTTACTTTCTGGTTCCCCAAACCCAGGCAGAATGCTATCAGGAAATTAGAAAGTTGATTGAGAGAAGGAACTGTTAGAGATAAGCACAGTGACAACAGCATGAAGTAAAAGCTGATAGTCTTACTGCAAAGAAGAGGCAGAAAATCAATTAAAAAAAGACACAAAAACTCAAAAGCCCAATAGTCCGGTTTCCTTTAATAGAATAGTCTCTGAGGCCATTAATATATTGTTGCACAATATTCATTATCCAATATATTTGGCTTCAGAAAATTTAAGATATGTGATAATTTTCATTTTATTTTTTAAATGTTTCATTGAGGACTTTTGTTTTTACATGATAGTCATTTTGAAAATTAGCCCCAACCACTCTCACATTCAACACTCCCTTGTAACAAAGAAATCGGATTAACAAATATGTGATACTTCTAACATTGTATATAAAATTCTGCATTTGGCTAAGAGGAGGTAAGTTTGTTTTATTTTTCGTTCCCCATAATCAAGATTGGTCTTTATTATTATTCAAAGCTAGTCCTCCTTTTACAATTTTTTTCCTTTACATTATTTTGTATTAGCTTTCCTTTATACTATTACATCTCTAGTGTGCGCTGTTTCTATTTACTTCGTTCTACAACGCTTCATTTGTCTTCCTAGAAATTATTCATATATGTAAAATAATATCTTTACATTCATATATCACATTTGTGCAGCCATTTCCTAAACAATGGGTGCCCACCTTGTAATATATTTTGTAAAAAGTACCATCAAAAATAAATAAATTTTTTAAATCTTTGCATTTTAAGGGAATAAGTATTCTTTGGGAAACTCATCCATGTAAAATAATTCATCCTTCAGTGATATTGGATAAAGGGAGAATAATGTAATATTAGACAGTGGGCGATATGGTAAAAAGAACCCTAAACTAGAATTCTAGTCTAGACACCTGGATTCTAATCTTTGTACAACCACAAATTAGCTTTGGGACTTTGTGTAAATCTCATTGTCTTTCATAGTCTGTTTACTCATTTCCAAAATGAAGGAATTTAAATACATCTTTAAGGTTTTTTTATCTTGGGGATAGATTAGTAGAGAGAATACTTACATGGAAGAAATCCAGATTTGTGACAATGTGGTGTAGTAGGAAAAGTGGTCTTAGTTTTCTCGTCCGTAAAGTGAGGGTATTGGAATTAGAAAATCTAGAAAGTTCTTTTGAAACTCTTAAATCTTTTTTGAAATTAGAATGTGAAATAATTTTTAAAATTCATTTTATCTAATTTATCTAATTTTTAATTTTAATCCTATGAATTATTTATGAAAATAATTATTTAAAGTATTGTTAGGCATTAAAATTGTTTCTCACTTTAAACAAGCTATTATGACAGAATATTTACAATGAGAAAGAACCCAATTATTCTTTCTTCCTGTCATCTCTTTTCCCTTTTTCTTCTTACTTTTTTGTCTCATTTTTTGGGTAGGATATTAAATGAGATTGATATAGACTCATATATTACTATATTAAAATTAACAGTTCATATTTTCAAGACTATTTTAAATCACTTATACAGAATAGAGTGTCACAAGTAACAGTTTGAAAAATAATAAAGCTAATGCAAATATAATGGTTTTGAGGACAAATATTCAAATCAGCATTGCCAAGTTATATATGAACTTGATGCCTGATATTTTTGTAAACCACTATTTCCTGGTTTTTCCTTCTTAGGATATGTCATTTTTGACAATGAAGCATGGTTGTAAAATGTATGCAAATTCTAAATAATAGGAAAAGGGAAAACTGCAGTTGATGTTTTGAATATTGTCAGGGTTTGTGTGTGTTTGTGTGTGTATGAGAGAGAGTTAGAAAAAGAAGAGAGAGAGAGAGAGAGAGAGAGAGAGAGAGAGAGAGAGAGAGAGAGAGAGAGAATCCTTGCTTGTTTGTTTTTTTAATCTCAGAACAGGAGGAAATTGATATTTCTATGTATGATAATGCCACAGATTTATCTCCTTCATCCCAGTTTCAGCGATCAGAATCCCATTTCCTCAAATTTAGAAGGAAAA
This sequence comes from Antechinus flavipes, assembly GCF_016432865.1. Classification (NCBI taxonomy): domain Eukaryota; kingdom Metazoa; phylum Chordata; class Mammalia; order Dasyuromorphia; family Dasyuridae; genus Antechinus; species Antechinus flavipes. The sequence continues at coordinate 71,841,929 of NC_067398.1, read as the reverse complement.
AATATAGGGCAGAGATTTTTTTCCCCTTCTCTTCTTAAAAAAGGCCCTTCTTACATTTTATTTTCTTAATGTCTTTCTCTCCTTCTTTTTTGACTTTATTCTTCAGGTCTGAAAATATTCCAGGATATTCTGGCAAGGTTCATTTCGCAGCCACCCACCCAACAAATTCCAATATTCCACCAACAGGCCCAGACACAAGTTCAGCAATTCGGCGGTAAGTGCAAAGACTATTATTCAATTTGTTCAGATACATTAGAGAGAGAATCCTAATTAAGGATATTTCATTAAAGAACAATTAAATACTAAAAACGAATTTGCTTTGGTTAAAAAAAATTGAGTGTCACTTTTTTCCATGAAAAAGGATGGGTTTATTTTCATACTTCGAGGGATCAGTATCAGTCTTTACCCATCAGTGTTTAAAAAGTTAGTGTATGTGGAAAGAAGAATGCTCTTGCTTCCCTTTAGCTTGGACTCAACCCTGCTAGTTAGACTTACAGTTCTGTATTTCAACACAAGTACCTGCATTAACTAAATAAATGCATGCTGTTTAGAAGGCATGTACATTTTTCATTTGTCTGTGAATCACTTTTTTTTCTGGGAATAATTGCATTATTTCTCAGAAAACAGAAAATTCTATTGAAGATAATAACCATCTTTCAAACATCACATTTACAAATTGAAAAGAACAGCTGTTAGATGCTAGCTTACTGAAGGCTTGTTAGTTTGAAGCTGCCAGTAAAGAAACAAACCGCTTTATTGCTCATTATAATTCAAATTTGAAAGCACTTGCTAGAAGGCTTGGTCTTGAAAATAAAATAATGTATTGCTGAAAATGTAGATCAGGTCTTAAGTAGATTCAGATTGACTTTTTTGCAGTTAAATGCAATGGTGTAATCTAGGACAGGTCATTACTCTGACCTTATAGGACCTGGAGAATGCCATTGACTCATCAAAGAGCTTTTCTTTTAGATATCCTTGGTGCTCTTTCCTTGACCAGCACAGAGATGGCCATTGAATTAATAGTGATTTTTTGAAACAGTGCCTTCAAATGACTATAAGGGTACAAATATGAATATTTCTGCTGGGACCTGTGGATTTCCATTAAATGTATAAATTAGTGACATTTTGACCCCAGGTTCTAATTTGATAGAGTAAAGAAACTATGAAAGTTTTATACTGTAATTGTGACCTGAAAATGTGACCAAGACACAAACCAATATTATAGGTGCTGATCTGTAGTGACTCATCAATAATTGATTGAAAAAGAAAAAAGTTGTTGTGTTTTAAGTTCGGTTGTTAACTTCACCATAGTGCCAAATCACCCCAAATTAGCTGTCTGCCAATTTGCCTGTTTGGCTGCCTGGATGTCCAACTGTCTTGATCTATCTATCTATCTATCTATCTGCCCATCTGTCTGTCTGTCTGTCTCTCTAGCCATCTACCTCTCTAGCCATCTATCAAATTATGTATCCATCCATTCACCTATCAATTTGTCCGTATTATCTATTTATAAATCCATCTTTTATCTCTTTCTATTAATACCTCTTTTTTTCAAAACAAAGCATAAATTTATAACTACAGTTATATGATAAAGTAGCATTAACTTTGATAGTAGATCCAAATTTAAATTTGCCAAATTTTTTTACTGGACCAATGAGAAATTTTATATTAATCCTTTAGATATCCAGTGTATGAAAGAAATATTATATTTGATATAAGAAAACCTGAATAAATACTCGTACTGTGTTATGGACGTGGGAGAAAAAGGAGAATAGAAAAAGTGTCAGTGAAGCATTTTAAAAATGCACACTATAGAGTAAAGATTCAGAAGCAAATGCATACAAACAGGGACCCTTTGGATATAAAGTGATGAATTTAGTACATAATTTAAAAAACCAAGATGCACATAATGGAGATTGATGCTTTCATATACAATCTTCTATTTTTGTTCTTCGTATATAGAAACGTTCATGTTTGTTGCTATTTTTCAAGTTCAGAATAACAAAAAATCTTAAATAAAACAGCTTCTGGGAAAATACTAAAAACATCCATATTTTAGGAAAGACACTTATAAATATGAATACACAATATAGAAGAGGGCAATCAAGACTCTTGAGTTCATCCTATCTCTAAATCAATTGGAGGGAATGGGGATGGTTAATTAGGACAAGAGATACCTGGGAAGGGAGCAGCAGGAAATGATTTATTTTAATTATTAGTCACAACAAATAAAGAGTATACTTGTTTTATTTAGTCCTATGGGACAAATGGCAAAGGGCAAATTTAGGTTTGAAAATTAAAAAAATAAAAAGAAACTTGTTAACAAATAGAGCTTTCTGAAAATGGAATAGGCTACTTAGGAGGTCAGAGGTTTCCCATAATGAAGTACTTTAAGCCAAGACTAGATGATTATTTGCTAAATTTGTGTAGAGGGGATTTTTTTTTCAGGTATAGATTGGACTGGATGGCCATGGAGATGTCTTCTAGCTTCAAAATTCTATGATTTTGTTCATATTATTTTTGAAGTGAATGGAAAGAATGTCCTTCTTTCCTCATTTGCCCCCTAGAATTATTGAATAGATATCTTTTTCTCCCTTTGTTGAATAGGGAGCTATTTAAAATGGAAAGGGCTATCCATCTTTAAAAAAGGAGGCACAATTAGGGAGATATTATAGATATGTTCATATAAGGTCTCAGATGGTATACCCATCAAATAATTCTTCTCCTAAGAACTATCTTTTTGACCATATTTTCCTAGACAGCACAGCTCAGAAAATCATGGTGAAGTCATACTTTATATTCTGCTTAACAGAACCATTACTGCTATCTCCTTTTCTTTATCAGAAGGGGAAAAGGGGTACAGCTCAACCACATTCATAGCTTTTTGACTTCAATATTTAAATGACTTATTAATAACACATTAATAATAGGGTCCCCATATAGTTAGTATGGCATTAAATGCTCTACGATGTAATTAAAGGAGAGCAGGGCTCTTGCTTTCTAAGGGGCCCCATTATCTCTTCATCATTCTGGTTCAGAAGAATTGAAAGTGTTCATGAAGTTAGATAAACCAGTGCTTTTCCTGTTATGACAGAATTGAGACAATAGAGAATAGAAGGCAAAGGCAAAACCCAACACAACAAAGGTCTTGACTTTTATGGCTTGGAACTCTCTCAATTTGCTCTAAGAACAAGTCTTCAAATGCCACCCACAAGGTGCAGCTATGTTTTTGTAGAGTTTATTTAAAGGTGAATCAACTTCTAGGCAACAGGATTGAGGCACAATCTTTGAAAATTAAGTAAAACTGAATATTTTATTTATTTCACTTAAGGAAGACTTAAAGAAACAAGATCAGCATTAAAATCACTTTAAAGTTATAGTTTATTTGTTCTCAAAAAGACAAAAGTTTACTAGCATGTGATTGGCTTACTTGATAAATTATCATTGGGTTATTAAGAATTTAACAAGTTCAATAAAATATATTCCTTGATTCTTACTTACCACCATAAATCTTCATGGTAGAACCTCAGGATGACCAGTCTTTGTCATTAATGAAGTATTCTCATGGCAGAATGAAAATCAAACATTACAAATCTGTGGGTCATATTGATTTTGATCCAACACATAGAGCTGTGCTACAAAAATAGGGAAAGTTTTTTGCCCTGATCAGACCATATCTGCAATACTTTATCAGTCATGGATTTTACAAGGAGGGCACTGTCAGCATTGTCCATACACAAAAGAGACTGATAAATGCAGGGAGAACAAGAAATCATCCAATATGAAGCTTAGTTGAAGGAAATGGGGATCTTTGGTCTAAAAAGCAAAGAAAGTTGAAGAAAAACAAATTTCAACTAGACATTAGTAAAAATTTCCTAACAGTTCATAATTCACATCACCCTGCTATGCCTCTATAATTTACTTTTTGTTGATAAACTTTATTACTTTCATTTTTCCCCCGAGTCATTTGTCTCGAACAAATTCTTCATCTTTCCCATGATTTCCATTTCCTCTATCATTTCTGTTTTCTTTCTCCATCATCTCTTTTGGTTTCAATGTCTACTTTTCATAGTCTTGATCCTATAGCTTATCAGTTCAGTTATACATTTGAATCCTTGCCCTCTAATCTTACCATTTTTTATGTCCTGATGGACCTTAACATTGGATAACCTTTGCTTCTTTTGTTTTGCTTCTGTTTTGATATTATGTGCCATTGGAATGTCATATAACTGCTGACTAGAGACAGTGTGATGTAATGCTTAAAAAAGCAACCTGGAAACTAGGAAGGTGGCCACTACTATATATACTAACTTTATGGCCATGCAGAAGTCATTCAGCTTTTGCTCCAGCTTCTGAGTAAGAGGTAAACCTTGTCTTTGTCAAACTAATCATTTCCTCTTATTTTCTCTAGGTTCTTGCTTCAGGAGTCATTTCTTCCTTCTCAGTCATCTTCAGTCTTTCTCTTTCTACTTGTTTCCTTCCTACAAATATAGCCAGGTTTCCCATATCCTTAAAAACAAAACAAACAAATAAACAAAATCCACAACTTCCTTTAACCCTACTATTCCCTAAACCTACTTATAGGAACTCCCCTCCCTTTCACTGACAATCTCCTAGAAAGATTTGTCTCCTCTTACACATCTCTACTGCCTCACCACTCACTCATTCACTTCTTAAGGTGACTTCTGACTCTGCTACTTTACTGAAATTCTTCTCTCCAAGGTTTCCAAAGAACTTTTAACTATTAAATTCTTGGCTTCTCTTTAATTTGGGAATACTGACTAGCCTCTCGCATATTTTCTTTGCTCTTGGCTTTTATGACAGTGCTCTTACTTTAATGACCACTTCTTTTCATTTTGCTTTACTGTTTACTTCCTCCACGTGGTGTCCTTAAGAGTCTAGAGTGAGCCTTCTTTTCTATTTTTTAAATTAAATTTTAAAAATGTTATTTTTTATTTAATTTTAAAATTAAATTAAATTTTTATTATATATATATATGGATAATCTTCAACATTCCCTCCTACAAAATTTTGTATTCTAATTTTTTCCCTCCTTTTCCCCACCCGCTCCCCCAGTCAGCAAGTGATCCAATATATGTTGAATATGTACAATTCCTCTCTATATATTTCCACAAATATCATTCTGTTGAGCTTTCTCATTTGATCTTCTCTTCCTTTATGTTTACTGACTTCATATATTCTGTCTTCAGCTTCATTCTTCAGTCAAATCTATGTAACCTAAATCTGTTATCTATTTAGGAAGCTAGCTAGCTGTTGTTCTGTCTCTTTTATCTCTGTCCTTAACTCTAGTCATCTATTGCTAATTGATATCAGGATATATGCACCAAGAGTTCCAATTGACATCTCAAACTCAATAAATCTAAAAGGAAATCATATTCTTTCCTTTTCCTCTAACTTCTGTTGAGACCACTGAGATTTTTTTAATCACCCAGGTTCACAATCTTAATCATCCTTGACTTATCTTTCTCTATCACCCCCATGTGATCAATTGCCAAGTCTTATTGATTCTAACATCATAATATTGTTTCCATTTCTCCGTTATCTCCACTCATATCACCACCATCCTTATTCATGCTCTCATTATCTCTCATCTAGACTATTGTCTAAATAATAATTCTTAATGTATCTACTTGCTTTCATTCTCTCTGTGTAATATATCTTCCTTAAAGTTGTCAAAATAATTTCACTAAACTAAAAATCTACCTATTGTTTGATCTTTTAATTAAAATCTTTCAGTGGCCCCCTATCATCTATAGGAAAAATATAAACTCAGAAATCTGGAATTTAAGGCTTTTCACAATCTGTTCTCAAACTTCTCTTTCTAGCCTTGTCTTACATTATTTTCCCTTAAAGATTCTAAATTCCAGCTGAATTATTTCCAAAATTCTGTTTTCCATCACCTGCTTCTGTGCATTTGTACAACCTACTCATCCCATTCATGAATACATTCCATCTTCAGCTCCATTTCTCAAAATCCTTCTCTTCCTTCAATATTCAGCTCAGGCATTACCTTCTCAGTGGAAACTTACTCAGTTGCTACTAATATTTCTTTCTCTTCAAATTGCCTTCTATTTACTTCTCTGTGTATATATTATATACCTTAAGATAAAATGTAAGCTATCAAGAACTTCCATTATTATTTTTTAATTCCCTATACCTAAAACATCGACTTTCTTAATAATTATTTGTTGGGTCAAATTGGACCTTAAGAAATTAGTGACAAAGATGGTATTGGATGCAACTGTCCATGCTGTCTATTCTCAGTTTTATAACTGTTAACATTGACTTCTTGGTTTCTTACAATGAGCTTCTTGAAAAACCGTGGTGTTTTACGGAAATATAATACTTAATGAACTGTGAAAATACAGTTTAACAGAGAAAATCATCCTGCTTACACTGGATTAGAATTCTCTAATCAAGAAAAAAAATGTACTGAATTTAACTAGAATCAAGTTTTCTGTGATGCAGGAGTGTTAACTTTAACCTTCAACCTTCAAGGGTCAATTTCACCTGATCTTTACTATATAGCTAATTTTTATTTCTTTGTAAAAGGCCATTCAATGGTTTTTGTTTTGAGTTTTTGTTCATGTTTTGAAAAAGTATCTATAAGTAAGAGTTAAGCCCACAACTACTTATGGCAGGTAGATCACAAGAACCTAATGAACTAATTTTCTCCTAATTATCTGTTCAGTTTGACACATTTTTATCTTATTGCTGTAAAGGTATATTGACTACAGCCATTACAGATTTCTGCAACCTATTGCCAAATGTTTTCTCACTGCTACTTCATTTTCCTTTTATTCATCCCATATTAACTTCCTAACGAATTCCTTTTAGTGGGTGCTCCAAAATTTTTCCATACCTTCAAAACCCAGTCTTATTTCTATCTTCCCAACACTCAGTTCCTAATATTACCTTATACTTTACTGAAATGAATTCATCAAGGGCTTATTAAATGCTAGGCTCTTCAATATAAAGACAAAAATGAAAATAGACTCTACTCCCAAGGAACTTATAGTCTACTGGGAATAGAGAGAACATATACACAAATAAGTAAATAAAAAGTAATATAGGGGCCCTAACAACTAGAGGAATCAGGAAATAATTCATATAGGAAGCAGCACTTGAGCTGAGCCTCAAAGATTGCTAAGTAATCCAACTTATCTTTTTAGACTTTTTCTAGAATGCATACAATCCATAAAATGAAGGAATAAATGAGTAAAGAGTTAATTAAGATTTTACAATTTGCAGAGCGCTATGCTAAGCACTGGGAGACTTAAGCAAGACAGCTCCTTCTTTCCAGGAGCTTATATTTTAATGGAGGAAATAACACATGTGGAAAGTTTCAGGAGCATGTCAGATGAAAGGATCTCATGCAACAACAAAATAGATATGAATACCTCTTCTTTAAGTTTATTTCTTCTAATAAAATTGTATTCATTTCTGATATTACACCATTTGACAATGCCAAGGATTTTGGTGGGAAAACTAAATTAGACTTTTTGTTGTTTGTCACACTTTTCCATCTCTCATCCCTGTTCCTTAAAACAGGCTGACCTCTAGGCTGGGAATGTATCCTCTTCTCATCTCTACCTTGTAAAACTTATAGCTTCCTTTAAATTTTGACTCAACTTCCACAGATGCCCTCTCAACTACCTTGCATTTAATTTGTTATTTATTTATATGTGTACATTTTGTCTACTCCAATAAAATATAAGTTCCTGAGGACATGAGCTGTTTTATTTTTATCACTATATCCTCAGTGCTTAGCACAGTTTCTGACATGTAGTAGCTTATTAATAAATGTTTGTTGATTACCTGAACAGGAGAGGTGAATAGGAAGAGCATTCAAAAGATGGAATACAGACACATGGAGGCAAGAGATTAAATCGTGTATATGGAGTTAGCAAATATATATATAAGGGTTGATAAAGGGTGTATATAATCATCAAAAAAAACAGTTGTTTTTGCATACCCTTTGATCCAGCAGTTTTTCTATGGGGCTTATATCCCAAAGAGATCTTAAAGGAGGGAAAGGGACTCACATGTGCAAAAGTGTTTGTGGCAGCCCTTTTTGTAGTGGAAAAAACTGGAAACTGAGTGGATGCCCATCAGTCAGAGAATGGCTGGATAAGTTATAGTATATGAATATTATGGAATATTATTGTTCTATAAGAAATGCTCAGGAGGATGATTTTGGAGAGATCTGGAGAGACTTAGATGAACTGATGCTGAGTGAAATAAACAGAATCAGGAGATCATGGTACACAATAATAGCAATATTATATAGTGATCATTTCTAATGGACATGGCTCTCTTCAACCATGAAATGATTCAGACCAGTTCCAATGATCTTGTGATGAAGAGAGCCATGTACACTCAGAGAGGACTATGGGTACTGAGGGTGGATCACAACATAGTATTTTCACTCTTTTTGTTGTTTGCTTGCATTTTATCTTTTTTCTCATTTTTTTTCTTTTTGATTTGATTTTTCTTGTGCAGCAAGATAATTGTATAAATATGTATGCATATATTGGACTTAACATATTTTTACCATGTTTAACATAATGGATTACTTGCTATTTAGGGGAGGGAATAGGAAGGAGGGGAAAAATTGGAACACAGGGTTTTGCAAGGGTTAATGTTGAAAAATTATCGATGCATCTGTTTTAAAAATTAAAAATCTTTCATTAAAAAAGGAAAAAAGCAACAGTTGTAGCTAGATAGAAATAGCCTTTAAATGCCATTTAGAGGATTTTACATTTTTAGCCTGGAGACACTAGGAGACACTGAGGCTTTTAGATTAGGGAAGTGACATAGTTGGTTCTGTGCTTTAGTAACACCCAACTGGATATGTGAAGGATAAAGGAAAAGAGGGATCTGGATTCAGGGAAACTAACTAAAAAGACTCTTGTATTAATAATCTAGACAAGAAGAATTGATGAGAATCCAGATGAGAGTCACGTGAATGGATCAAAGTAGACAGATCTGAGAAAGATTAAGGAGATAAAACTTATTAGAAATAAGTGAGTGAGTAAAGAGTTGAGCATGACTCCTCGGCTTGAAAGAGAAGTAGATATAAGATAGTCCCCTTGGTCATAAGCAGGGATGTGGGGAAGCAGGATGGATTTAGAGTGAAAGATGAGTTTTGTTTTGGACAATATGAGTTTGAGAAAAATAGACAGATAAGCATTTATTAAGTGCTACTACACACCAAACACTATGTTGTGTTGCAGATAGAAAATGCAAGCAAAAAACAAGTCCTGAACATAAAGAAGCTTATATTTTAGGATGCAGGGAAACAATACATAAAGGGAAGATAGAACAGATATCTCATTGGTAGAGTAATAGAGATATACAAGCATCTTAGCATGTTAGTGATAGAAAAATTCATAAGAGAAATGGTGGCTGGATATATAGATTTCAGAGCCATTTGTGATGAGATGTTAGTTGATCGCATGGAACCTGGTAAGGTAGCCTAGAGAGAATGCCAAGAGAGAAAAAGGGAGAGCAAGGGCAGAAGGATTTTTTCAAATAATTAAAAGCATTTTCAGTTTGGATGTGGAAGTCATATTACAAGGAGTCAAGAATCTCTTACCAGATGGTCTTGATCTCTTTAGTAAAACAGAAGGCGGAAAGCAAGGCAGATAGCAGTGGGATTGGAGTTTTGGAACAGTTACTTTAAGGAAAGCACTCCCATATTTCAAGGAACTTTCTTTTGTTCTTTATGGGGGCCCCTTTCAACAAGATTTACTATAATATCACCACAATTTAATAGACAGCTATAAGATCACTCTGGCCCAAAAGTTCCTTACCCTATAGCCAGCCTACAGAGTTTATTTGATTTTAGGTAGTATGTCCTGCTAATGACAGGCCAATTACACCTTTGTGGGTTCTTATTTTTCTTTCTTTCTAACTTGGTATGACCCACTAGGGGTTTCATTCCTTTGGCAAAAAGTTTGAGAATCCAAGGTGAAGTTCACACCTTGCTGAAGCAAGAGTAAGAAAAGCTATAAGGAAGGTTTATAAAAGATTCATTGTAACCAAAAGATCTGGGCTCAGATCCTAGATCTACCCCTTAATCCCTATATGACTTTTTACAATCATTTTTCCTCTATGTAAAATGAGGAGGCTGCATATGATCATTTCTAAGATTCGTACCAGCTCAAAATCTATGATCTTAAGTGTTTAAACCCCCAAAGGTGAACTATAAGTATATTGTTGTACAGTCTCTATAACAAATTGCTAATATTTAGGGAAGAAAAAAAGGTAATGACTAAACCAAAGAAAATACACTCAAAGAAGGAGAGATTGCTATATTAACAAAACAAAACTCTCTTTATTCTTTATCTGGGGCTCTTTAAGAATCAAAGAAGTAACCCTTGTTCTGGGTGGTATGCACAGTCTGCTGCTGCCTGAAGACAGCGAGGTCCAAGATTTATTTTAGCTCTGGAATCATTGCTCTTAAAAGAGGTTATTCCCTGTGTATGATTCTCATTCACTGATTTCTACTTACAAGCAATTAATTGAAGCATAAAAAATTAATACATTTTACATGATATAATTGGAGGGTCGATGTCAAAAATTAGAAGTGTATCTCTAAGTGTCCAATAACTAATTCACTCTCTGTCTTCATATAAGTGGAGTTATAAAGCACTTTAAAATTTTATTTTAAAAATATAGTTAAAGACCTAGAAAGTAGTCTTAAAAACTGTTATCCTTCATGAATGGATTTGTTGTCTCTTTATTGAAAACAATACTCTGTCCATCAGTGCAGGTTGAAAAACATCCATATATTCTCATACTGTTAGGTGGCTGAGCTCTGGTGTGGAATCAGGAAGATTGTTCACTCAATTTGATCTTGTCTGATTCTTCCTGATTCCATTTGGGGTTGTCTTGGAAAAGATATTGGAGGATTTGTCATTTCCTTCCTAGCTCATTTGATAGATGAGGAAACTGAGGCAGACAGGGTTAAGTGATTTGCAATGGAATCCTAGAAAACAGAAAAAAATATTTTAAATATTTATACTTGTACACTAACTTTTCTAAAAGTTAATGATAAAATATTTTGGAATGCAGAACTTTCATGCCTTTTCTCAATTTGGGCTCAGAACGTCTAAGTAAGTTCAAATATCATGCATGCTAGTTTTATTTTCATTAGAATAATTATTAGAATCAAATTTTAACCCTGTAGATCTATAATAATTCGTTTACTAGCTTCTTTATCTAAACCTCAACTTAAAAACATGAGAAAAAGCAGGGATGTTATTGCTCTGCTTATAATCATACCTAATACTACTTCTTTCCCTGTTGTATTGGGGAATGATTCCAGGTTCTGTTTAATTGAGTCAGTGCATTTAGTTTACATTCTTCAGGATTGGGAAAGAAAAGGCTTATTTCCACTGTAAGCATTCAAAGTCTATGGCCAGAACTTATATTACTTGTCGTCTCGATCAGTTACAAGTGTCAGGGACCTTTTTAGAAGGTAAGTCTTAATGGAAAGCACTTCTGAAATTTCTAATCATTACTGAAAAAGCAGAAGGAAAATGTATGTATTTCATATATCAGAATGGAAATTTCTATAAGGTGGTTAATAGACATGTCTGTTTTGCTTGTGTCCCTGTGTCCAAAAAATAGAATGGACTACTCCATGACATAACTCTATTTCATCACTGAAAGCCTTTAAATAAGAACATGGATGGTAATTTGTTAAGGATATTCTACAAAGATCCATGATTTATGTACAGATGGGAATATGTAACCTAGAACTCAAGCTAAAAGAAGTTACCAGTTCTGACTTCTGGCCTAATGTGCTTCACATTGAATCACCCAGTTCCTCAAATATATATAAGCACCTATGCATGAATAATTGCCTCAAAACAAGGATTTATAGTTTTATATTTATTAAATCATTTTTTTTCTAATTACAGCATCATTTGTGAAAATAAGGATGAGCCTAATTTTCGTCACAAAGGACCTTTATCAAAAATGGTTACACTGGTGGAGCCATACTGCTCTTTCAATAAGATGTCAAAGAAACCTAAATAGCCATAGATAAGACTGTCTTGTAAGTGGTTAAATGCGTCAGTATGTGTATGCTCTATGCCAATAAAAAATTACAGAAACAGCTTCCTATTTTGTGTCTATAGGTTTATCAATTGTAGTATTTCACTTCAACAATAACATATTAAACACTCACTATATACATAACTTCAGGGTTTTTTGATATTTCTTTTTTAAATCATTTTTTTAAATCAAGATTAAACTCTCTCATCTGTTCTGAATAGTTTAGACAGTCATTTGTTTTCCTGGAGTGAGCATCACATCACCAGCTTCAAGAAAGTGTTTTACTAAATAGAAATCTAGAGGCCTATAATTTCTTAAAAAAAGGTTTTTGATCTTTATTATATTATTTAGCTCATTGGCAGTTTGGTTAAATCTTATGTTTTTTCAAAATAATTTTTAAAAATTTATAATTAAAGAAAATGCCAAGTTTCACTTAGAGGTTAATGATCATGGAAAAATTGAATTTTTTGGCCTGATTCCAAAGTATTATGACCAAAGCATTATGACATAGACAAGGGCAAAAATTACATCTAGAGAACAGTGCATGAGTTTGCATTTTTTTGCTAAGCAAAAAAAGTTCACCTAAATGCAAAAATGTTTTCATGATTTACTATAAGATGTATACATATACAAATGACAATTTATATTTGGAAGTATGCAGAAAAGAAACTCTGAGTAAACTTAAAATCATTCTTCTTAAAAATTATTCTATTATTTTTAAAATGAGAACTATTCACTGTTTATTTTAAACAAATCTTGCCAACAGATGAATCTTGTTCTTTGTTGAATGTAAATGTATTGTTCTCTATGTGGAATTTGATGCAATTGTCACAGCAAATGTCCATGCATCTTATCAGAAAGGCCTTCAAGAGCAATACTGTTCCTTTATTTGATACATTTACACATTCCTTATTACTAGTAGTATAGGCTAGGCTAACAATAACCGTTGTCAGAGCAACTCCCCTCTGAACTCAATACATTTAGGCTGCACACAAACCAATGACATTTCATGTTACTGAAAATTCATATGAGACCTCTTCTTTTTAAAAACCTATAGATTGTACAGCCAGGGAACTATTTTATTATCTAGAGTTCAGCTCTCAGAAACAATGATGTTTTGCTGGAATTTAGTTTCCTGGATAAAACTGACTGACTTTGATCTAGAAAGAGGCATTAAAGTAGTGGATATTCGTGAAACATTTCATTATTACTCAACTTTTGATATATTTGGTCATCCCTATAATTGTCAGTATAGATTATACTATTTTCATTTTTGTATAAAATACATTGTTTTTGTGGTGTATATTTAGTGGAAATAATTAACTCACATGTATTCAACTTAAAACAATGCTTCTGGTAGTATGAACATTTACTTCAAGTTTCATATATTTATATATTTTATTTATATTAATATGTATATATGAGAGGCAGATAATGGATCAGTGGATAGAATTCTGGGCCTTGAGTCATAAGACCTGAATTTAAGTCTGACCTCAGACACTTACTAGAAGTGTGACTCCAGGCAAATCACTTTACCTCTGTTTACCTAATTCTACTGGAGAAGGAAATGTTAAACCCTCCAATATCTTTGTCAAAAAAATTAAAAAAAAAAAAAAACACATATAGTCCATGGATTCACGAGGAACTGGATACAACAGAAAAATTGAACCAAAATATGTATGCATAAATTTGTACATATTTATATATCTATCGATATACATATACATAGAAGTATATGCACATATGCAATCAATTTGGTTGGAGAGTATTTACTCCCTGAGAGTTCTTTATATCAATGACATCACAAATGCATGTTTGTGTGTGTATACGTATATACACACAACTCCATGTTTATAGATATATGCATAGAATATGCATCTATATATATGTAAATATAATAAGTATAACATACACATATGTATAAGAAACTCAAACACTATTGCTAATTAAATAGTGAAGATTGTCAGGAGCTATTGAAAAATGCATTGACATTAGGACATCAAAACAATTTGAATTTTGCAAGTCACATTGTTTTTTATTCCCTCTGGAAAGGACCCTCTCTGTTTTGCTTGTAAAATGAGGGTTAGGTATATGCATGTTAGAGTGGTAGGGCATATGTGATTTTTTTTTATTTTTGGTTATTGTTTTTGAATGCTTCTCATCTGCCATCTAGTAAAGGTCACAGAAATATTAATGTACTTCCAAAGCAAGAGGACTAAAAAGCTCAGCTTTCAACATAAGTTAAAGTGTGCTGATGCAAATTGCAAAAAATCAGTGGCCTGTATCTTCTCAAGAATTATTAAATAATGAATATACCAATTGAAAAAAAAAAGGCTCTGTTGAGTAAGTCACATACATAAACAATTGCAATGTAGGAATGATTTAAAAAAAAAGCAGGTGGGCTATTGAAAAAAAAAATATATATATATATATTTCTGGTCAAAACATCCTGGAAATCAATTTTTAGAAAATTATACTGAAAAATGAGTATGTAGATACACAAACACACACACATATATGTACATCGGTATGTGCATTATATATGTGCCTATATTGTATACTTGTGCAAATAAAATAGAGTGTTGAGACTTAATCTCTAACTATTGTGGGGGGTTTTATTCAGTTATTTCAGTCATGTCCATTACCTCATGACCCTATTTGAGGTTTTCTTGGCAAAGATACTGCAAGGTTTTACCATTCCCTTCTCTAGCTCACTTTATAGTTGAGGAAATTAAGGCAAACAGGATGAAACGACTTGCCAAACTGGGTTCAGATAGTTAGTGCCTGAGACCAGATTTGAACTCAGGAAGTTGAGAATTCCTGACTCCAGGCCCAGCACTCTATCCATAGCTTCTAACAATGGTTGCATCCAAAATAAGACATGTCTAAACATTATTTTGCTACAGTTTTTCACAAGAATATATTTTGTGGCAAAGACCCAGAAATAACATTGAGGATGGCTTGAAGATTCTGGAACGAATTAAAGTTTAAGACTAGTTCTGGTTTGCCCACAATCAGGCAGACACAAACTTCACCTTCCCAGACTCAAATTTCATTTAAGATGAAAATATATAAGAATGTGTACTTTCCATCATCCAGAATGTATAAAATAGTGTGGAAGATGCATCTGGTTTCAAAAGGGTCAGAGAAAGATGATTTTTAATGCACTGGACAGAGAATACATGAAAACACTATTGAGAAGAAACTCAATTTATATTCAGATTTTAAGTAAATTTTACTTATCATCTAGCTGATACAAGAAGTACTTTCTAATTAGAGGAACTATGGCACAGTGGATAGAGTTCTGGGCCTATAGTCAAGAATATCTTAAATTCAAATTTTATTTCAAATATTAGCTTATAATTTTGAATAAATCTTTTAACCTCTATTTTCCCCAGCTTCTTCATCTGGAAAATGGGGGAAATAACTCCATATGCTTCCCAGGGGGGTTGGGAAGATTAAATGAGATCATAAGTGTAAATGAAGCATTTAGCACAGAACCTGGCATGTACTAAGTGCTGCATAAATACTGAGAGGTTATTATTATTGTTATTAAATGGGAAGCATATAAGATTTGGTTTCAGAAGTCATAGGTTCATATCTTTACTTTTCCACTATTTTGTCCAACCTTAGGCAAATTTTGTAAACTCTGATTATTAATTTCCTTATCTATAAAATGGACTAGACTAAAGCTGATCTGTAAGCTCCCATATAGCTTTAAAACAATGTGATACTTGTGTTTTAAAAACTGCTTTGAGTTAATCCCTCATTTACAGAACCTCTTCCCAATTATCTAAACTTTTCTAATCACTCAAAATTCACATGAAAATCATCTAAGATTTTTGAGACCTCAATTCCCCCTCTGTAAAGTGTAAATAATGATAGTCAATGCTTCTTATGTCATTGGGTTGTTGTAAGGATAATACTTTGTAAACCTTGAAGAGGTATGTAAATGTGAGCAGTGTTATTTACTAGCTTTTCCTGTAATATTTCAGTTACCTCCATCTTTAATCATACAGAAGCAGTGGATTGATTTAAATATTTTTAAACCCTTTGAACAAATGAACCAATTTTGGTAACCTCATTTTAAGCAAAGATATGAATCATATCTTGTTTATTTTGAAATATTTGCTCATCACAAAATAAAATAAAACAAAAAAGTAGAGTAGGGAATAGCATCTAGATGGCTTAGTACTGGTCCCAAAGCCAAGAAGATTGAAGTTCAAGTCCAGCCTCAGACATTTGCTAACTGTATGACACTGGGCAAGTTACCTAGCAAACCATTCCAGTATCTTTGCCTAAAGTAAACAAGCAAACAAAAAACTCAAACAGTAATGTCCGTGGGGTCATGAAGAGTCACACACAACTGAATGAATGAACAAGATGACTGTGGGCAATAGAAGGTGAGTACACAGGTTTGTGGTATCATGTTTGCAGAGTACTTTGTAAAACTAAGGAGAGAATGGAAATTATAGAGTCATCTATTATATAAAGACTGATATTTTTTCTAACACTAGTATAAAGACGTTACTACATTCCTCTTAAAGGTGAAATCACCAAAATAGGTGTTTTTAAAAATTTATTTAAAATTCTGTGCTTCACTTTTTATTTGCTGACAGGTTACCTCAAAAATACTTTTGGTGGCAAACTCAATAAAAATTCTTAGTTTTGTGTGATCACAAAAATATATGAATGAAAAAGAACCCTCCGTCACAAAGGATGAGAGTCATGGAGGAGATGAGATTCATGTCCCTGGAGAGGACAGAGTTCAAAGACCCATTGGAATACTGAATCCTAAAGAAATTCATCTAGATTGTACTAAGAGAATCCAGTAGTAACAATTCAAAGTGCTATTGTCTAATTAAAAAAAAAAAACAAAATTAGAAATCAAAGTGTGTCACATCAACCTGGAGAGACTACCTGCCATAAGAGAAAGCATACTATAAGTGGACCCAACAGAGACATGGGCTTGCATCTGGGCACTAACATTTACTAAATGTGTCAATAATTTTGAAATATAGAACTTAGAAACATACATTTTCAAGACATTTTGAGTTTTAGGCTGTGTAGTATGGTAGTTAAAGGGCCAGCTTTGGAGTTGAAGGCCTGAGTTGCCTCTGACATGCACTTACCATATAGGACCCTAAGCAAATCAAATAAGCTCTCAGTACTTCCAATCAATTAAGAT
Source organism: Antechinus flavipes (assembly GCF_016432865.1). Lineage (NCBI taxonomy): Eukaryota > Metazoa > Chordata > Mammalia > Dasyuromorphia > Dasyuridae > Antechinus > Antechinus flavipes. The sequence continues at coordinate 71,824,655 of NC_067398.1, read as the reverse complement.
TTATTAGTTACAGACCAACTGAGGATATTCATCAGTTGAAGTTCATTCAGAATTTCTTTGTTGAAGTTATAGATATGTCAAAAAAAAAAAAGGTCTTGAAGGAAGGAATGCTTCTAACTAAAATTTTCTAACTAAAATTCATGTTCAGTAGTGAGATAGTTAAATTTGCAGTGCCAGAGAAATGAACATTTTTCTGGGAGCAGAAGTAAGGAGACCACACTCAGGGAATAGAGCCCACTGGCCTAAAGAGGAAGTTCTGATGTTTGCATGTATGTGTGGTCAGGATAGGGGGGAGGTGCATGGCTTGGAGTGAGGAGCAGGAAAAGAAGTCTTTGAAAAAGAATATCCTAAATCCCCATATTCTATTTTGTCTATATTTGCATACACACATACATACATACACAAACCATGTAAATGACTCAAGAATTTCTATGTTTAGTGACAGCTGTGTTAACCTGGCTTCAACATGGCAAGTCTAGGGTCATCCCTTTTGTTATCCCAACAATAGCCCAGGATTTCCAGCTACCCTGACCTATTTGTTTTCATGTTGCATGAAATCCTACTTCCTGTTTTCTTTGCTTTAAAAAAAATAACATATAGTGAAGAGAACTTAAAAAACAAAAAAATTCAAAAACATCTTTTGCTTGAGTAATTCCTTGCGTGAGGTGATTAGACTGGAATTGAATGAACTACTCCATTTTTAAATTATTCTAGTATGTGACATGAGTTTAGATGTAGGCTCAGTCACTTGCTTCTACTGTAATCTTTGGACAAATCATTGAGATCCATAGATCTAAATCTGTGACCCTAAAATAATTCTAAAAATTGCTTTTATTTCTTTGAATTCTAGGTTGCCCAGAATATTCTTTGTCCCTTTCTTCCTTACTGTTTATATGACATGTCCCAGAAGATCTTTCTTACCCATTTCCTCACTGCCATTTCTTCATTGCCCCTCACCTGCATGTTAGTAATCATTCCCTAAAAGTGTCCTTGTCTTCATCCTGTCACTTCTCCAATTTATTCTTCATACCACTACTAAAGTAATCTTTCTACTCAAATGAGGTATCTGTAAAGCACTTAGCACAATGTCTGAAATATAGTATTTGGTGTTTTAATTGCTTCTTCCCTTCCCCTCAAGCACATCTGAACAAGTGACTTCTCTGATCAAAAGCCTCCAGTGGCTGCCTATTGCCAACCAAATAAAATATAAATGCCTTAACATTACCATCAACTCCCCAATCTGAACTTATTTCAAGGACCTTCCCTTCGGATATTTTATACTGCATCCAATTGGACAGCCCAAACTTATCCTATTTTATCTTACCTTTGTACTTTTGAAACAAACCTGGAATTGATATTCCCCATTTATCTTCACCTTTTATTGACATTCATCCCTTTCTTGGTCCAGTTTGGAAGCCATTTCTTCGACAGAAGTCTTCCCCAACTCCCCTTGCTGGAATGTATCCTTTGATACCTACACACACACACACACACACACACACACAGAGAGAGAGAGAGAGAGAGAGAGAGAGAGAGAGAGAGCTTATAAAACTCTTTGACCTTTCCTAGGTACTCAAAATTTTGTGATATGTATATATTAATACACAAAGATCTATGATTTGTCAGGATGGGAATTCCTTCCACTGTCATGCCACAGTTTCCTTTAATTGTTCTGCCTCAGTTTTTCTAATTGTTCTGCCTCAGTTTCCCTGAATTATTTTACCTCAGTTTCCCTGAATTGTTCTACCTCAGTTTCCCTGAATTGTTCTACCTCAGTTTCCCTGAATTGTTCTGCCTCAATCCCTTGGTTGCAACATCCCCTTCCTGATCATTAGGACTGATAATTTAAGGCTGGCTACTCTAGGGTGATAAATTGTAAATTTTTAATCTCAGATAAAGGGGAGATCTTCTGTTTCAGACATTCTGGCTCCTAGATCCTCCTAAGTTATCAAGAATTTATGGTCCTTACCCCCAACCTGTCAGAACCGAATTTATGGTCCTCTCCCCAGTATTCTACTCCCTCTCCCCTGCCTTTGTGTCTCCTAATGCTGGAGCCCTATAAAAAATCCCTGGAATTCTTCACTCCTTTCTAAATGCTTTGAGACTCAAGTTCCATTCAATCTGCGGGGGTCAACATGGATCCTATTTTAGCCCCAAACGATCTCTCCCTCTCAAAATATTAAAAACTCTCTAATCTCTATCTTGCCTTGGTTTCTCCGGCAGTACACCACAAATGAACTATCCTACAAATAATTAAATATTTATATAACTTATATAATATAAATAATTAAAAAGATGTCATGGAATCACCTAAGACTCTGACAGGTCATTTGTAATGGGAAGTTCCTGTAAAGAAATTCCTTTTTACTGATGCAGATCAGCAGGATCACATAGCCAGTTTGCATCAGAAATAGAAACTGAACTCAGGTCTTTCTAACAGCAAGGCTGTCTCTCTAGCCACCAGTCTACACAGTTTCATTTACACATAGTAGGTGATTAATATATGCATGTTTGAATGAAGGTGAACTGAAAAAAAAAAAGCCAACAACTTCCCCCCACAGGAAGGAGAAGGGGATTTTTCAGTAAGGAGCCATGGGCAATCCCCAGTTCTTACCAAACCTGTCACAGGCTTGCCAGAGCACACATGATAGATAGCAAAGGTTTTCTTGCCCTTCCCCATTGAGGAAATGTAACAGGGTGAAGACAGTTGGATAAACGGAAGTTCTGGGTATTCTTTGTCCAGAAATTTCCTGTCAGAATGTTTCACTTCATTTTTTAGGAAGGCTTGAAGGGAACTTTGGGAATTTGATCATCCAAGACTTGGACCTTGCAAACAGACTTTTATCTTCTGTTGGTCTCCTAGAGGTATTCTAGTCCTAGGTAATTCCTTAAGAGAAATGAATACTCTGGTTAAATCAAGTCAGCTCTCCAGAGCTGTTTCCTTATCTGAAAAGTAAGGTAGTTGACTTAAATAATCTGTAAGGTCCCTTGTAACTTAAACATTAAAGGAATATACAACCATTTTGTACTTGTTCCTTAATGGCCCAATCTTCTAGAATCTTATTGGTTTTACTATTATTTTCAAATCTTCCAGATTTCTTCTCTTAGAGGAAGCCAGGAGGAATAGTGGATAGAATATCAAAGTTAAGATCAGGAAGACCTGAGTTTGATTCTTGCCTTAGATAATTACTAGCTGGTTGTTCCTGGGCAAGTTACTTAGCATCAGTTATTTCATTTGCAAGATTAGGGATCATAACAACATCTACTTCACAAGGTTATTGTGAGAATCACATCAGACAATATATTCAAAGTGTTTTGCAAATTTTGAAGTAATAATATATTATTATAATTATATTACATATTATAATAATATATAGTCACACATATTTGTTATGTATACTACTTGATATATAATATGTTATTTAATGATATATAACATATAATGTAATATATACACATATGGGTATGGATTACATATTTACATATAGATGTGTATATATAATATATATATATATATGCTTTTATTATTCTTAGGGGACTTTATCAAAGCCAACAAAAATGAAGTTTCTTTTATGTAGCTCCCAATATGTTGTTATTGGACTAAGAGGCATTCCTTCATGGCTATACAAAGTCTCTTTACTGTGAGTAACATGATACTAATAGCCACTCACCTCAGTTCTGTGCCTCTAGGGCCCACTGGCATTTTTCAGTGCTTACTAGCCATGTGTAGGATGGTCAGCAGAGTTGATGGTGGAACAGTCGTATATTAAAGTATGTATTAAAACATCATGAAGTGGGGGAAATGTGCTCCATATTTCAAAGACTGTAGCTCCTCACCTCATCTTGATAGGTTTTTAAATGCAGCTAGAAGGCTAGAGGGAAAAAGGATCCCATTCTTTTTTGTACTTTACACTTCATGGATCTTTAACCCATATTTAGAGAAGACTTTAGATTTTTAGGCCCAATAAGCACACTTGTAATTATATCAAACAGTTAAAAAAAAGCTAGTTAATGATGTTCAACATAAGTAATCATGTTAAATAGTAAAATTTAATTTCTTAAAAACTTAAATCCTCATATCTTTTGGAATGCATTGTACTGTAGGATGTCTGAGTAAATTAAATTCTCTCCCGCACACTAAAGCATCAATTTCCTTATGGTAATTATCTGCTAGATTGGATCTGTCAGTAGCAGGGAAGCATGCCTGACATTATACCCTCTTTACAAAAAATGATTACAAAAAATTAAGACGAATGAGTAAAATTAAGGCTGCGGCTGGTAAGCCTCTATAAAGCTCTCATAGATCACTTTACATAAGATACCATTGTATTGGGTACTAAGCTTTTAATGACTAGTCGCATAATGAGGTGAAGTCCATTAGAGAGCAGCAGAGGTAACCGATCACAAAGATAAGGGCTAAAAATGATTTTCAGCCAACTAGAAGCAATTTATTATACACAAAAACACAGTTCTAACAGCAGTGAGTGTCTGGAGAACTGAGGAACTTTGGAGAGCTGATAGTTTTCCTTCTTGGAAAGTTTAATAAGTATGACAGAGGCTGATTATCTATAGGGTTTTGTTTTGTTTTTTTCACCCTTTCCAATCAGATGGGAAATTTTTAGTAAATGACGAAGCCAGCTCCAACTCATTTGAGTCTGGGGGAATAATGTTTGAAATATGTCTGATTGAAAAGAAAAATTGGAAAATAGTTTCCTCTATCCAGTAAGCAAGGCCTCTGGCCAAGATTTTTTAAAAGTGATTTGGTGAAGAAAAGCTCTTCATTGCAAACAACAGAATTCTGTGCAATTTTCCCAACTGAGGAGATGGGCAGTACTGGCTACACTGAATGAACTGAGTATGACTAGCATGGGCAAATTTGTAGCTGGCTAAATACAGTCCTCCACACAAAAGTCTTCAATAAATATAATAACGAATGAAAAACATGACTCCTATGCTAGTTTCATTAACTCAAAATTAGGGGAATGGGGGACAGTTCATGGAAACACAAGGGAAGCAACCAAATTTCTGTAAAATGGTCTCTCAATGCAATCATTAGTGTGGGATACGGATCATAATTTTTTCATACATACTCTTTCATTCTGCACAATTTTTGATATCATGTTCTCCTCTAACTCTTGTCTAGGGTGTCTATCCAACATGCTAATAAAAGTGTCTCTCTAAGGCTTTGAACAGTAGGTTGCTTCCTTCCAATGCAGCATTGGGCTGTTTTTTAATCTTCATTTTTTTACATGACCAATCCACTTTCTTTTCCAACCATGTACCTTCCAGATTATATCTTTCAGGCTACTAGATGTGCACAAATCATTACTGGTGCTGCAGCTTATATGTACTCTTTTTGGTTCAATCACTATTGATCAGAGATAATAATGAACCGCTGAAGTTGCCCCAAAGACTCTGCCTCTGGGATTGCTTACTACTTTTAACAGCTTCAGTATGGATGATTTGGCTAATCAATTATGCAAATTACAGCCCAGTAACTCACTGACATAACACCATCTATTAATATAAAAGATATCTCTTTGGAGAAGTGCAGAATACAGAGAAGTATTAAAAAATACACTAAGATGGAATTTTAAGGGTCATTGCTGAATCACTTCTTTTTACAAATGAGAAAACTGAGGAACAAGATGGTTAAGTGATATTCCAAAGCTCCTAGAATAGGGACTGGATCTGTAATTCTTAATAAAAAAATTATTAGTAATAGCAAATAGAATGAAGGGGAATGTAATATAGTAGAGTAACCACTATGTTTAGTAACAAATAATCTTGTTATAGAGTGGAAGGGGACTCAGAGACCACATAGACACAGAATCATATATTTAGAGCATGAAGGGAGTTTACAGGATATCTAGGTTAACTCCTTAATATGACAAAAGAAAGATGAGCCCCAAAGAGTTGGTGACATCCAAAACCAGACAGGGAATAAGCATCAGAGGCAACAATCAAACCTAGATTTTTTGCGTATAGTGCCAGCACTCTGACCAATACCTCAACCTCTACTCAGTAGACTTTAGTTCAGATTTTGGACAATTAATTTAACCTGCCTGACATTAGACATTTCCTAGCTGTGTGACCCTGGGCATCACTTAACCCAATTGCCTCCAAAAAAAAAAAAAAAAAAGAAAAAAAGAGAAGAAAACTTGACTTAACCTGTTTGTATTTCATTTTCCACATCTCAAAAAATGAGAGCCAAATGATCTCCTAAGGGCTTCTTCCAAATCTGGTATAATTTATGAATTTTCTATTCATATTTTTTAAATTTTCTATTTTTTACCAATTGGGCAAGAAGGCAAATGTTCTGGTCACTTCTTCTAAAATTCATAACCAATGAACTCTCATTAAGGCTGCTGAGTATATTGGGTCTTTTTCATATATTTACATATTTACTATATCAAACCATTTGTGGCTAACATAATTATATGCTTTTCACTGAGATCTTGATTTGCTAATTATCTGGAAAAAGTTTTGATTAGGGTGACTGCTTCCTCAAATTGTTAATTTTCCTACAAGCAGCATCATCAGCTGGAAAACAAGACCAAAGTTGAAGGAAAGTTCTTTAACTTTCAAAATGTGGAGAATTGAGTTAGGGGATTCAAGTATAATGAGTAAGTTCCCATCCTGTGCATTCTTGGGCAGATTTCTTTAGGGGTATACACACTGAAATTCTGTTCCTGTCTTTTTAGGAAGAAAAACCTATTCTGAGGGTTGTTGTTATTATTATTAGTTCTTGCAAAGGACAATGACTCAGGGAGATGATGCCACGACATGAAAGTGAATTGGATTTGACCAAGGGAGGGCTGTGCAGGGTCACCTGTCTCACTTTCCCTTCCAGAGCTCAGATGGGGTCCAGTGGCCAGATATAGATCAAGATGACCAGAGATGACTCAGAATTGGCCCTTTTAAGCTAACAGCTGACAGTTATATAGACTCTGAGGTTTGCAGAAACATCTTACAAAGGGCTGGGAAACAAGTGCTAATTACTATCATCTCCATTTTAAAAAATAACTTTATTTTCAAAATATATGTAAAGATAGTTTTCAACATTCATTCTTGCAAAACCTTGTATTTCAAATTTTTTTCCCTCCCTTCCCTCACCCTCTCTCCTAAACAGCAAGTAATTCAATATATGTTAAACATGTGCAATTCTTCTATACATATTTCCACAATTATCATGCTGCACAAGAAAAATCAGATCAAAAAGGAAAAAAAATGAGAAAAAACAAAAAGCAAGCAAACAACAAAAAGAGCAAAAATACTATGTTGTGATCCACACTCAGTCCCCACAGTCCTCTCTCTGGGTGCAGATGGCTCTTTCTAGCACAAGACCATCGGAACTGCCCTGAATCTTCTTATTATTGAAAAGAACCACATCCGTCAGAATTGATTGTCATTTAATCTTGTTTCTGTGTAAATGTTCTCTTGGTTCTATTCTTTTTACTTAATATCAGTTCATATCATCTCCATCTTAAAGATAGGAAACCAAGGAAAAACTATTACAGTATCCAGATCACACTTTCTCAAGAATGATTCAAATACATGTCATTCTGTTTCCAAGCATGATGACTGGCACACAAAAAACACTTAATAAGCCTTCTTTCCCTCCCTCCCTTGTTTATTTCCTTCTTCTTTCCCTCTCTTCCTCTCTCTTTTCCTTCCAGTTCTAGTACACTAGTCACTACATTGTGTTGTGTCTTTGAATCCTGTATCATGTATCAGCTCCTTCTATGGAAAATGAATGGGTAATCCCCAATGACAGAAGATATCTGTGAGGAATTTTGCTAGAATTATCTAAGCTTTCCTTATATAGCCTTGAGGCCCATGGCTAATTTCACAGAAGCATGTTTTCATTTGATTTACCTCCTTTCTTATGATATCCACTCTTTAAGCTTGTCTCAAAAGAGGAAATTCCAGAAGTAATTGTATCATGATACTAAAGTAAGTTTTATAAACAACCAAGCTACTACTGAGAGATCATAGAAACACTGCAACTTCCAGCTGATCGTTTCTTTCTTGCATTAATTCTTTAATTCTTTCAAATTCTCAGTTTAAAATTCCCTGAGGATTAAATACCCAATATTTATCTCAGTTTTCCTCATCTGTAAAATGGAGATGATAATAATAGCTCCTGCTTCCTAGGATTATTGTTAAGATTAATTGAGATAATAATTATAAAATGTTTAGGAAAGCTAAAGAACTTGGCAGATAGTAAATGCCATATAATTATTAGTTATCATCATCATCATTATTATTATCTTTATAAGTACCAGAACAGGGACTTGCACCCAGATCTTCAGACTATAAGAACAGAGCTCTTTTAATTATAATTGTTTTTCTTATTTAGTGATTTCACTTGTAGTCAACTCTTCATGACCATATTTGGGGTTTTCTTGGCAAAGATACTGGAGTGTCTTGCCATTTCCTTCTCCAGATCATTTCACAGTGAGAAAGATGAGGCAAACAGGGATAAGTGATTTGCCCATAGTCACACAGCTAGTAAAGTGTCTGAATCCACTTGTGTTTTCCTGACTCTAAGCCAAATGCTCTACCCACTGTGTCACCTACCGGCCTCCTTTAATCACAATGTACTGTCTTTAAGGAACATGTTTTTTTCTTTCCATGCTCAGAAATGTATCTAATTATACTTCTCCAGACTTGAAAGAGAGAATGGAGACTATCAAAGGCTTACCTGAACATGAAAATTACGCTTATCGTGGGAGATAAATAAAACAGAAAACTTTGTCTTACAATCTAACATATAACCTAGACAGTTCAAAAAGAGGTTATGTCTAGATAATGATAGACCAATTAATCAACACAAACTTATTAAGAGCCTGATATGCGAAAATCACTGTACTAAATACTTTTTGATTCTTTGCCTACTTTTGCTATTTTTTTCCTATAACAGAAGGAGAAGGTCCTTCTCCCATTCCTGAAATGTGAATTTTCCCAGTGCCATTTTTGCCCTTCTTCTCTTATGCTCCCCTGGGGATCTCACTTATCCCCTTGTTCTTAATTATCACTTCTTTTGAGGAGAAAGAAAGTACTAGAAAGTGGAGGGATCAAAAAAAGCCTCATGTTGGAAGTAACATTTTGTGATGATGGCCTTTGAAGGAAAACAGGAATCCTAAGAGGTGGGAGAGAAGCAGAGAAGGTATACTAGGAGTAAGGAAAAAAGATTAGGGAAATCTTTAAATTTTTAGAGAAAGGTAGAATGAAGTAATTAAGACAAAAAAAGAGAAGAAATCAGGATGTAGGAGCTATCACAATGAAACTGAATTTGCATTCCCAGAATTCAGCATTCTGAATGACATTTTTTTTTATTCATGTCCTCCCTTAGTCAGTAACCTCCAGTGATTCCATTCTCTGAAATGTAAAACTCCTCTGGTAGGCATTTAAAGCCCTTCACATCATGACCCATTCCAACCTTTTCAGTCCTCTTATATTTTACTCTCCTCCATGTATTTGATGGTCTAGTAACACTGATTTTCTTGCTTTTACTTTAACACATCATTCCAACTATTGACCCCAAACCTTTCCACTTAATGTCTCTCAGACCTGGAATGTCCTAACTCCTCACACTTGATAGCCTTAATCTTCTGACCTGATGGAGTGTGCATCTGATGATCTCAATCTTCTTTGCAAAATAGGAAAAGTCATTTGCTAAGAAAGGAAAGAATGAAAAAGAACATTTTGGAAACTTGCAAATACTAAAATAGGTTGCCTTGACTATTGGTATTTTGCAAGTAATTCAACAAGAGATGAATGAGAGGGTTGTGGGCAGCTGTGGAGTCCCATTTCAGTGAGATATGAATCCACATGCTTACTTTGCTTTCTTGAAAATGAAATACTTTGCAGTCAGAGTGTAGGTACAAAGAAACTGAGCAGTAGAAATAATTCAAGGTGGGAGACTGGCACAATAGAATATAAATGGCTAATTTTTATATAATATTTTAAAAGTTTCTAAATTCCTTTATGTGTAGTATTTCATTTGATTCTCATATTACTACCTTGTGAAGTAAATGCTATTACTATCCCCATTTTGCATATGTGGAAACTGAGACACAGAGAAGTAAAGTGATTTTCCCAGGGTCACATAATTAGTAAGAATCTGATTAGGTCTTCCTGATCCGAAGTCTAGCCCTCTACCTGTCTTAGGAACTATTTTCTTAATTTGTGATTCCCAAGCCATTTCTTGAATGACCCAGGCTATGTCCAATTCAATCCTAAAAGGAATAGAGACCATCTTTTTAAAATGTTTTATCTACATCTCTCAATGCAATGCTTAATATATAATAAGCACTTAATAAAAGTTCTTTCTCTCTTTTTATATCTGACTTCCTTCCTGTCTCTATTTCTACCTTTAAGTGCCTGTCTGACTCACTCTTTGTCTATTTGTTCATTTCTCTCTCTCTCTCTTTCTCTCTCTCTCTCTCTCTCTCTCTCTCTCTCTCTCTTTCTCTCTCTCTCTCTCTCTTTCTCTCTCTCATTCTTTCTCTCTCTGCCTCTGTGTGTGTATTTGTGTCTCTATCTCTGTCTCTGTCTCTCTTCCTCTCTGTCTCTGTTTCTGTATCTCTGTCTTGATCTCTCTATCTCTTTGTCTTTCTGTCTCTCCATCTCTGTCTTTGTTTCTGTCCCTCTGTCCCTCTATGTCACTGTCCCTCTGTCTCTTCACCTCTGCCTCTCTCTGTTCCTCTGCCGCTCTTTTTCTATATCTCTATGTCTCTCTGTGTGTTTCTATCCCTCTCCCTGTCCCTCCCTCTGTCTATCCCTCTTCTTGTCCTTCCCTCTCCCTCTCTCTCCCTCCGACTCTCCCCTCTTTTCCCTCTTCCTCTCTTTCTTTCTCTCCCCCTCTCTCTTCTTCTCTCTCTGTGTCTGTCAGTCTCTGTCTTTCTGTCTCTTGTCTCTATCTTTGTCTCCCTCTCTCTCCCTTCCTCCCTCCCCCCCCCCATTTCCTTCCTTCTCTCTCTGTCTGTCTGTCTCTGTGTGCGTCTCTCTCTCTCTCTCTGTTTCTCTATCTGTATTGTCTCTTTCTCTTCCTCCCTCTCGCTCTTCCTCTCCCTTTCCCTTTGTACCTTTCTCCATCCCTTCTTCCTTCCCTTCCTCCTTTGCCTTTCCCCCCTCTCTGTCTCTTTACTTCCTGCCTTTCCCTCTCCCTCTTTCTCTCCCTTTCCCCTTTTCCCTCCTTTCTTCCCTTCTTCCCTCCCTCCTTCTCCCTCCTCTCTCTCTCCTTCCCCCTTCTCTTCCTCTCTCTCTTTCTTTGTACTGCAGGTCAAGAGGATGAGAGGGTCATCAAAATGTTTCATTTCATCCTGATATTAACCCTGGAATAGGGAATGGATGAATATTACTATCCCAGCTTTGGAGTTAAGGAAATTGAACCTCAGATAAGTTAAGCAACTTCCTCAGGTTGGAGGAGATTGGGGAGAGGGATTATAAATGGATACGAAGATAAAAGTAAAGGTAATAAGATCCTATTTCCCTATTTATGCCCATATTTGGATAGTTATAGCATTGGAGTGGAAGTCAGGAAAGAGCAAACTAGATTATTAAGATGATGTAACTGGGGAAAAGGAGGAAACAAAAAAGGAATGCCCAGGTTCACTGAGTATGGGAGCAAATGAATAAACATTAAGATCCATGTGTAAATATTTATGTGTCAATATCCCCATAGACACACAAAAAAACAGGTCGGACCCTAGCATTCCAAAGAGAATATTCACGTCAAGATCTTATCAAACTTCACATCTGAGCAGACCTAAAAGAACCAAATCCTTTGGTCTTTGATCAATTAAATAGAAACCAAACATTGCTGAGATTCCCTCTGAGGTCATCTTGTAAGATTTAACTTCTACTTCTACATGGATAGCTTCCAATTTTTATCAATACACCCAACCTGTCTCCTGAGCTCTGGTTTCCACTTGCAAGTTTCATCTGTACATTTTTCCCTGAATATTCCACTGGCATCTCAAGGGCAATAGATCTAAAATTAAACTTACCATTAAACTATATTAGACTCAGTTTCTTTATTTGGAAAACGAAAGGTTTGGGCAAAATGAGTCCCAAAGGTCCTTTTCAATTCTATAAGTCAAAGATCCTCCTTCTGATTTCCCTATTTCTGTTAATGGTACTATCATTTTCCCAGAAGCCAAAACCAAAGTATCAGAGTCATCTTTCACCTTCTCCTTTTAATCCTTCACGTGAATTCCAGTAAATTCCAGCATCCCAAAGACTCTTATTCCATCTGTTTTAGACCCTAAACTTCCTTTCCACTCTTAAGGCAACCATTTTTAGTTCAAAGGATTGTTAATTTAATTCCTGGACTATTGCAATAGCTTCCTAATTGTTACTGTTATTCCTGTCTACAGAATCTTTTTTTTCTGATAATAATTTATACTTTACAAAGTATCTCAACATATACTATCTCATTTTCCTCACATTTTTATGATTCTTAGGTAATATTTTCATTAGATCAATCTTCTTCAGAAACCATTATGATCTGTGACACCCCTGCTCAGAAAACATTTAATAGTTCCATGTTTGTAATTTAATTCCTAAATTCACTTACCTGGCTTTAAAGGATATTCTGTTATCTAACTTCAACCAGCCTTTCCAGTTTTATCTTCCAATACTCAGAATCACAAAATTTGAGATTTGGAAGGGAACTTATATGCAAAGGGAATCCTCACTAAAACATACCTGATAAATGGTCAACCAACTTCTGCTAACAAGGCAGGGAGCAGAGAAAGGAGGGATCTACCATATATAAATATATCTCATGTCACTTCTGGTTAGATCTAATTGTTAAGAGACTTATCCTGACATCAAGTTTAAGTTGCCTTATAACAAATTCCACATAATAGTCTTAAATTTGAAGACTGCTATTATGTCTTTCCGTGCTTTTTTCTTCTATAGCTTTTTTTTGTTTTTAACTGTTCAATCATTTCATTTATATCCAACTCTTTGTGACCCCACTTGGACTTTTCTTGACAAATATACTGAAGTGGTTTGCCATTTATTTGTCAAACTCATTTTACAGATAAGGAAACTGAGGAAAACAGGGTTAAGTGACCTGGCCAGGGTCACACAGCTATGGCCCATTTTGAACCCAGGTCTTCCTGATTCCAGCCTTTTGCTCTATCCATGGCACCACTTAGCTGCCCTCATAGGAAGTTAAATTAAATGAGATCATATATTTAATATGCTTTGTAAACTTAAAATATTACAGAAACATCAGTGTTTACTATTATCAAAGAATTTCTTGAATAACATCAGAGACAAATGATCATCCAGCCTCCAGCCTCACTCAAAAATTTCTAGTGAGAATAGACCCATTACTTTCTGAAGATTGCTCTAAAATTAAAAAGTTTTTTCTTACTTCTCTGAGGCAATAGTCCTAGTTCTGCCCTTAGGAGCTAAACAGAACAAGATTATTCATTCTTACATGTGATATGTCTATCATACATTATCTGTAACCCTCAGGTCTTCTCTGATCAAGTAAAACATCTCTAGATCTGGATTTCTTTCAAATGATTCTCATATGGCGTGATCTGCAGTCCCTTCTCTATCCTGTTTCTCCTACCACTGACAAATTCTAGCTCATCAATGTCCTTCCTAAAATGTGATTTGGCTCTGAAGCTTAATTTAAGCATTTAACAATGTTCTAGAAGAAAAATAGTCCAGGAATTAGGCAACCCAAATTTTTGTCCCTATTGTGGGACACAGTGACTTCTGTGATCTTGAATGATTTACCTAAAAACAAAACAAAACAAACAACAACAACTATAAAAAACAACAACAACAACAACACAGTTGCCATTGGTCATGATGGTGAAGAAGAATTGGATTTGGTGACTTTTTAAGGCCCCTTCTCATCCAGGATGTAGAATAATTCATTACTGTTGTTATCTTTATAGTGCTTTACACATGATAAGTGCTGAATTAATGACGTAAGCAAATGTTATAAGATCGGCAGAACTGGTACCTCTCATGGTTCTACTTCCATAACACGGCCAACAGTCTGATATAATTCAATTCCTCTAGAAATTATCACAGGGGAATTGTCCCCTTCCCATTCTCTCCTTCCCCCTGCCAAAAGTAGAGAAGGCATGTCTTCAGTAGTTATCAAAGTACCTGACACAAGTAAACACATAATAAATGAAAGTTGAATTGATTTGACCAAGATATAATAAATTTATGGAAAGATTCATGAGTTAATGAAAAGTTTGTATTATAGAATATGTACAAAGGCCATTTAATTATTTTTGTACAGAGTAATTAAAACTTTGATAATAAACTGTCACCAAGTTGATGCTCTAAGAAACCTCTTTTAATAAACAGATAGGAATGATCTGCAAGTCAACATTACTCATTAATATGGGATAAGGAACTTGGAAATAATATATTCTTTTATGTAAATTAAGTATCTTCTTGCTACCTCATCTGTTAAGATTTAAAGCTGAAAGGGACCTTAGAAATCATATAGTTAAACAATTTCATTAGTCAGATGAAATGCTGAAGCCAAGTAGGATAAATGTTTTGTTCAAGATAACACAAATAGTTACATAACAGTGAGAAATTCAAATCCAGCTACTCAGATCCAAATATTATGCTTTTCCCACTGTTCTATTTTGTCTCTCATATTCCCATCTTGTTTAATAAATCTGGAAAGAAGTGTCAGAATTACTTCAAATTCTGATATTTTTATCTGAATGAAAGAAATCTTACTGCCTGTATATAGTTTAATTTTTATAGGATAGGCTTTATACTTTTATCTAGTTCATGTTTGACCTCTTCCATAAAGCTTTCCTTTGATATTCCTGTCCAAATTCATTGCCTTCTTTCTGAAACCCAATAGCATTCATTATATATCCCACACAATTTTACCCTGAGTGTATTGCTTTTATACTTAGTATGAAGCCTGCCACATATAGGTACTTAATAAATGTTTATTAACTTGACTTGGATGAATTCACTTTGCTCTTTCAGCTACATTTCAAACTTAGAAGTTGGGGACAATGTCTTATGAGTCTTTTGTCTTCCCTCAGTGTAGTGGTGGAATAAGTTCATCACAGTGATGGGTAAATTTAGTAGGTATTTATTGAAGTATCATGTTCAACTATGGGAACTACATCCAATTCCATCTAAACCAATAAATCTTTAATAAGTACTGACTGGGTACCAGGCACTATGGCACTATGCTAAGTACTAGGGATACAATTACTAAAAAGAAAGACAGGACCTGCCCTCAATGAACTTACAATGTAATGGTGGTGATACAACATACAAAATGAGGCATAAATAGGGGGAAGATGTACAGGTTAACAGGGGCACCCAGCAAGGAGGCATCTTGAAACATGGAGTTGAAACCAGAGAAATCAGTAGTACATCAAAAAGGGGGAAAACAGGATACTAAGGGAACTGCACACTATCTTATATGTGAAGCAATTGAGGAATCAGGGATTTGAGGGCTAAAGAAGAGTTCAATTAGGGCAAGAATTTTATACTTGTTTTCAAGGAGAGAGAGAGAAAAAGAAACAGAGAAAAACAGAAAGTCAGAGAAAGACAGAAACAGAGATAGAGAAAGAGACACACAAAGAAAATTATTGTGTAAGAAGGGAATTCAACTTAAATTTTTTCATGGGCCCAAATAGTGGAAATAGAAACAATAGGCACATTCAGTTCTCCATCATTGGAGATGTAATAGAGTCTGGATGACAATTCATTGAGGATATTGAAGGAGATGCTTCTTGTTCAGGTATGTTTTTGATAAAAAGCTCTGAGATCCCTTCCAGTTCTAAGATTCCAAGATTCTCTTATTGATTGATTGATTCAACAAACATTAATGAAGTACTCTAAGATAAGAACTCAGCCCTCACAAAATTTATGTGTTAGTATGGAAATAAGACAAAAGGACTGAGGCAGATACACATTGCATGCTAATTACATTATCATGTTGCATACACAGAGATCCAAGAGTGAAGAATAAGATTGGTTGGTTATTTCTTTTAGAAGCAGAATAAAAATGTAGGGAAATTGAGGGAGTGTGACTCATAAGAGTGGGGACATCTGACTATGGGAAGAGAAATATATGGACACAAACAGAAAGTGAGAAAGGTTAGAATGGCAGGAAGAAGACAGAGATATAAAAATAGATATAAAAGTACAGGAAATCCTCATTCTCAGATTCAGTATTTTCAGTTTCAAATGTACCTTATCCTCTACTGACTCTAGCTCCTGGATCCTACAGTCCATAATGATCTGTTAGTCATAATTAACTGTGTCTCCACATTGCAAATCTAGGACGCCTTTTTGAAAGGTGAGACTATTATCTGGAAAGATAAACTATCAAATCACTAGTTCCTACTAACACTAAATTGTTTCAATCACTACTACTAATTATTTTAACACTGAAAGCTGTAGAGATTAGGCCACTGAGGGGATAGAAAAAGAAAGAAATTGCCAAATAATTATGGGCTGAAAACAAATACTCTGAAATTTGGTATCCTCCTTATGCTTATGAAAATGTTATGTCCATGTCCTCAAAAAAAAAAAAAAGTTGTCTGCTTATTTTTTTGGAATGAGACAAAATAAAATTTCTTCAGGGTGAGGAGAAGACAACACATACTTTAAAGCATTATTCTTTTGTCAACAGATCAGAATACCCTGAAGCTTTTCACCATTTGAGCAAAATTCATCTCAGCTATTCCAGATCTTTCTTCCTTCTCTGCTAAGGTGGATAGAAATTGTACCTAGTATCCTCCCATCCTGGGAATTTGCCTAATGTACTTCTTAATCCCACACTGGTCTCTGTGTTACATGGAATAGGGCAAAAAAAAAAAAAAATGGCCCTTGTAATCACCTCTCACACTCGTTTTTAACATCACAATATTTGGAGAGCTAAGGAATTTTATCACTCAGTTACCTGATTAAGATCATTTTTTATAAAGTTGTCTCTTTTCCTTTAGGGAATTCCCATGATGAGAAATGCCTGGATGTGCACTCAACCATACTGGACAAATCTTTTTTATTAGAACAATTCTGTATATTAATCAGCAATAAGGGGGTTAATGATGCTCTTATTCAAAGAATATCAATTACGTTTGAACATTAACACACCATTAAGATGAATGACAATGCATAGTAAGTAGTGTTTTCATTTGAAATTGAAATTGTATCAATTAGCTTTTAAACTAGCCTAAATAAATTCAATTTGGTAGGTAAGAGTGAATCAGATGCCATGGTTTTGAATAAAAAGAATTATTTAAAATTTTCTGATTTTCTTCCAAAGATTCATTCCAATAATTTTATAGGTGTCTTTCAAAGAGATCAAATTAACATAGTCCATCACTTCACAAAGTATCACAGTGTGCTTGAAAGGATATTGCAATTATTAGAATCCTTTCCCCTCCCCAAAAAAGGGGATCAAGAATTGAGAAATGAAAGAACATTTGAATGTATCCAATAGAAGCATATGTTTTAGCTTTGTAATGAATATCTCTATGAGATCATATGGTACAATCTTTAAATTTTAAAGAAATGGAAATCAAGATCCAGATAACATAATCCAAGATAAGTCCAAGATCACACAGTGCAATAAAATGGAAAATGGAAATTTGAATATAGGTTCTATGATAAAAATCTACTTGCATTTCCATTCTACCATATTGACCCTCAAAAATCATCTGGAAGACAATGTTCTAAGGGAGGGAAAACTGAGTTTGATGTTCAACAGTAGTGATCTAGGAGCCACTGCCCATCAAATTGTATCCTAGATGAATAAATGAATGAGATAGTACATATAAATCACTTTACAAACCACAAAACTATGTAAATACTTGTTATTATTCATTTAAAATATTTTTATACAATATACTACATACAAGCAATAAAATAACAAAATAATACAGATCCCTCTCAAGAAACTCATTTTCTAACAAGGGAGACAACATATATTGGAGGTTTTAGTTACAAGTGAGATAAAAAAACATGATCCTCCGGGTACAAAAGCAAAATAGACAGTAATGGTTTTCCTTTGATATTATTAGCAGTAATAAAATCACATCTGTTTCTAATAGGGACTCTTTTGACATCACCAAGGACTTTGTAGTAAATTTCTTTTATGCATCTTTTAGTAGCTATGGCTCCAGTACCTACAGAAATAGCTACCTGGCCATATCTCCACAGAATTTTCTTCCTGGAATAATAACTAAAAGTGGGTGGTGTATGATGGGCTGGAAATGATCTTGATCTTGATCTGTGATCTTGGAGGCATTGCCAGTTCCAGTTCCTTTAGGTTACTTTGCCCATTATTGGTAATTTGTTGTTCAGCAGTTGGTGTTTATGTTGGCAAGCAAAGTGAGCCTTTTCTCCACTTTGATTATTTCCATAGTGGATACAGAGGGCAAAGTTGGAAGCAGGCAGGGCTCATAGTCTGGAAGGCATTGCTATGGACTATTGCCAGCTGTCTTGACTTTTGTCTTGCTACTGGACTTTTTAAAAAAAATAGTTTTCTATTTTCAAAATATATGCAAAGATAGTTTTAAACATTCACCCTTGCAAAACCTTGTGATCCAAATTTTTCTCCCTCTTTCTCTACCTCCTCCCTCCCTTTGAGAGCAAGTAATCCAATATATGTTAAGTGCGCAATTCTTCTAGACATATTTCCACAATTATCATGCTGCACAAGAAAATCAGATCAAAAGGGGAAAAAAAGAGAAAAAAACAAGCAAATAAACAGCAACAACAAAGGTGAAAATACTATGCTGTGTTCCATAATCAGTTTCCATAATCTTTTCTCTGGACGCAGATGGCTCTTTTTATTACAAGTCTGTTGGAAGCTACTACTGGACTTGGATGACTCTGGAAGAGAGTAAAATTAATGATTTTCACAAATCAAAATTAATGATTTTGCAACAACTTCACCTAAATCCAATTTACAGGCAAGTCAAGAAAGCACCCATGATGTCATTGGTCTTCTTCAGAAACAGAGGATGAACAACAACCATATTCCTATCTTTCTTACGTTCAGAGCCTTAGGCTATTTCCTTTAGAGCCTGAGGGAGGTGGTGGTTTTGTAGTTTGACTTGTCTAACACATGCTACCTCCTGTCTCATCAACATAGTAAACATAAGATGAAAGAAATAATATTGAATCATGTCTTAAGGTTTATAAAGTATTTTTCTCACACTACTGTACGATAGTTCTACCATATCTAGCATATTCTAACATATCTTCCATGATATTCTATCACACATTAGTACATATATACCTAAAGAATACATATGACTAGGGCACAAGCATGGAGAGACATCTTTGATATCGCAGTACTTCAGGTCTCTTCTGGTAATGATATTGAATTGTTTCTCTGGATCTGTTCCCCACTGGGCACTGTTCTTTGTTGACTCTGCACCTGAATATCTCATTGTATCTTTACCATTCCCTTCTAGGTATTGAATTTCTACTATTCTCTATCTTTTTCATTCCTTGGCTTCTCTCTCTCTCTCTCTCTCTCTCTCTCTCTCTCTCTCTCTCTCTCTCTCTCTCTCTCTCTCTCTTTTTCTGGACTCACTGTTTTCTGTTACATTAAAGGTTCTAAGCTTCTTCTCCTTAGAATCAATTGTGGCAATCAGTTTTAAGGTATAGTGACTAAAGAGCCTCTCCCTGGTAATAGTGAATTGGAAGATCTTTAGTCATAAGTAAAGAATATGAATCAGCAACCAAAATTAAAACAAATCAGGTAGAATGTCCCAGGCTAAAATTATCTTTTCTTTTCACTCTTCTTTCCAAAACTCTTTGTCCCAGCATTTGATTTAAGTGCAAAAATGTTCAGGATTCTCTCTTGTTAGGCATGCAAATAAAACTGAAAAAGGTACTTCCTAACTATCAAACTTCTCCTGAGTTTACGGATGGCACAAGTTGACACATGCTCAAACCTTCTGGCTCATGGTTCCAACCCTGAGTTTTTTAATGTTTCAGAATTGTCACTATTTCCAGAGTTTCTTTGTATGTACTCTTTTCTTGAGAAATCTCCATAATTAGAATATTAAGCAAGAAAGGAGTTGCCTCTGGATTCATCCTTCACCAATCTAATTAGAGACAGAGGTAGCTACCAACACCCAGTTTCTTTCTTACAATGATCAGCATCTTTAATGCTATTATTTAAGCGATTATCTCTAGGAAGTAAACTCTGTTTCTCAGTCTACATGCCTTGTTCTCAATACTCCTTTGGTCATATTTGTAAGGGAATTAAAATAATTTTTCAATATTTTACATTTAGTATCCTGACTGATTTTAAATCCATGGAATAAGATACCCTCCTAAATAAAGCTTATCACATCTAATTTTGTCACCATTTTGCTGACTCAAACTTTGACTGACATCACCTTCTTCAGTCTCTCCTCCCCTCTGATTAGAGGTATGGAGGACAAAATACCATATTCCTCCCAAATTTTCCTTTATAAAAGGTAGAAACTGGACTCTCAAATCATTCCACTTGGCATTTGATGCACTGTCCTGTTTTAACTCCATGGAAGAAAAAAACCTTCTGGTGTACTTCCTCTCCCTTTCTTTCCTTTTTTGTTTGTTGTCTGTCTCCCCTTCAGACTGTAAGCTCTTTGAGAGTCAGAACTGTCTTTTTAAAATTAATCATATCCTCACAGTCTATATTATATAAAATCAGATGCCACAGAATAGGCATTTGTCATCTGACTCTTTTAGTTTGTGGAAATTGCTACTGTGGTATCCACTCTCTTGCATAGATTGAAACATAACTAAGTTTCCCTAGGTTATATGATGTAATCTTTGCTTGCTTCTCCCATCTTTCCTATTTCCCTTTGGACAAAAGAACTAAAAGAAAAATGTTCCAAGGTGTTCATTTTCCTGAAAGTTTCATTGATATTCACTGTTAATGGTAATGATACTGTATATTTCATAATGATATCTTATAAATTAGATGGTACTCATAAGCTCTGAACTTCTAGATAAAGTCATACATGTTGAAAAACAATCAAGAAATAGGCTAATGGATAATGCTAGTATCAGTATCCAGTGTGGGCCAAAATAATATTAATAAATTGGGAAAACAACTTCAAAAAATATTATCAAGTACCTTGTGCTAAATGCTAGGAACAAAAAGATAATACAATTTCTTATTTTCGAGGAATTGCCATGCCATACAAGTCAAGAAGTCATATATTAAGCACTAAGTGAGAAAAAAAAAAGCAGAAATAGCTTCTAATCTGAAAGACAGAGACAGAGACAGAGACAGAGACTGAGACTGAGACAGAGACACAGAGAGACACAGAGAGAGAACAATCTAATGGAAGAAGGAACATTAAACTACTAAATACAAATAAGATATATGCAGGAAAAATGGGAAAAGTGCAAAGGGAAGACACTAGCATTAAAGGGATTGAGAAAGGCTTCTCTTAGGAGGGATTTTAATCCTAACCCTCAGCATTATAGTTTTGTTCCTTTTTTCTTTCTATTTCTTGAAACTGCCCAACCTAATTTGTTGTTGCAAGCTACTTCACAATCAGTAACTCAAGATGAAAAACATTCTCTACTTTTCTTCTAATTTATCCAAGCACATTTTTCCATAGGAAACAATCAAATTTTTTTAAATAATTATAACTTTTTATTGACAGTGCATATGCATGAGTAATTTTTTACAACATTATTCCTTGCACTCACTTCTGTTCAAATTTTTCCCTTGTCTCCCTCCACCCCCTCCTCTAGATGGTAAGCAGACTTATACATGTTAAATATGTCACAGTATATCCTAGATACAATATATGTGCGCAGAACCAAACAGTTCTCTTGTTACACAGGAAGAATTGGATTCAGAAGGTAAAAATAACCCGGGAAGAAAAACAAAAATGCAAACAGTTTGCATTAATTTCTCAGTGTTCCTTCTCTGGGTGTAGCTGCTTCTGTCTATCATTGATTATGATGACTGTGTTAGCCCCCTGGATACTTAAAAATCAGCCGGAGTCAGGATAAGCAAAAGTCCTTGATTTTTATTCTTTATCAAAGGTAGAGGAAAGTGCGTAGACACAGGAATCTCCTCTTTCTTTTACTGCTGGAAGTCACACTTGCTTGTCCTACTCCACCCTTTTTTCCCTCCTCCCAATCTTCCTAGACACCAACTGATGGAGCCAGCACAGAATGGTGGGGCAGGCCATTTTCCAAGCAAATGTTAATAGAATATTATCCAATTGGTAATTAGCCTTAAGTGCTTGCTTGTCTGAACCTCAGTGCATGAACTCAAGAGTTTCAGCCCTTTACAATCTCCCTCTTTCTTTTGTTTTAGAACATAGGTAGTCATGCCATCCCTGACTTTTCAGGGAGGTGAGAACCCAAAAAAGTAGGTGCTCATACCCCCCCCCACCCCCGGACTTCTCAGGAAAGGAGATGAAAAGCACCAAAGGGAAGTGGGGATTGCTAGCAGGTTTCGGGGCTGAAGGGTCTTAATAGAGACAGGTCTGCACAAATCCATCAGCATGGGAGAAATTACACAAGCACATAGCAATAACACAGAGGCTATTAGTGATGACCCTCCCCACAGTCAGTGCAGGCTCGATGTGATGTAACAAACATGAATTGTACACGCAAGTAACGGTATAATAAACAATATAAATCAACATGGTGTTGTAAAAGATTTCCAGAAGTCCTAGAAGGAGGATATGTAAATAGCAGTCACATATACGCCTTCTTCAGCAGCCAAGAGATAGTCCAAAAACAATCTATAGTCCATTGCTTCATGTGCCAGGGAATCCAATGATCCCCGCAAGTTTTTGAAGTCCTGCAAAAGTCTTTTTATGTGTTAGAGAATCCAATGATTCCTGCAGATTCTGAAGTCACTTGAGAAAGTGCTTGCTTGTCCGAACCTCAGTGCATGAACTCAAGAGTTTCAGCCTTTTACAATTGATCAATTGGAATTGAATTAGATCTTCTGTTTGTCGAAGATACCCATTTCCATCAGAATATATCCTCATACAGTATCGTTGTTGAAGTATATAATGATCTCCTGGTTCTGCTCATTTCACTTAGCATCAGTTCATGTAAGTCTCGCCAGTCCTCTCTGTATTCATCCTGCTGGTCATTTCTTACAGAACAATAATATTCCATAACATTCATATACCACAATTTACCCAACCATTCTCCAATTGATGGGCATCCATTCAATTTCCAGTTTCTAGCTCCTACACACAGGGCTGCCACAAACATTTTGGAACATACAGGTCTCTTTCCCTTCTTTAAGATCTCTTTGGGATACAAGCCCAGTAGTAGCACTGCTGGATCAAAGGGTATGCACAGTTTGATAACTTTTGGGGCATAATTCCAGATTGCTCTCCAGAATGGTTGGATTCGTTCACAACTCCACCAACAATGCATCAATATCCCAGTTTTCCCTCATTCCCTCCAATATTCATCATTATTTTTTCCAAAACAATTAAATTCTTTAACTGACAACTCAGACAGTAAAACTTTCATATCCAGGTATCGGAAATGTGTTCTAGAGTTATCAATCTAGAAAAAGACTTTTCTTGGAGCATATGAAGAGGCCATAGATACTACATTTAGATTTCGTAGTCCCAGGACAAGGAGCCTATAATTCCTTTCTAACTGATATAGTCTGAAAATGTCAATAATACTATTATCAGTGAGAGAAGAAAGAAATCTAATGAAAGTATGATAATTATCCACTTTGTTTTCACTTTTAGGCATGTGGACTGACCAGTGATTTCATTCACAAAGAGAACTCTGGGTGAGAGCTCTTTTCCCTCCCTTTATTAACACATGCTTGCAGCATTTCTGCAAATTAGAGAGGTACCTGTGGTACCGATAAAGATATTTCATTCATCAGTCTTTTGAAGCATGATAAGTCATTGTTTTAGTCAAAAGTCTAGAATCCTTCTGAGTTGTTTTCCATCAAATTATTGTGTTCATTACATAATTATTCTCCAGGATCTGGTCATGCATCAATTCATATAAGTCTGCCTATTTTTCTCTTAATTTATTAAATTCATCATTTCCTATGCTACAATAAAACTTCATTGGATACCACAATTTATTCACAACTGGACACCTTTTTGCAGTTCTGTGTGATAGCTAATAATAATAACAATAATAAACATAAATATTTATAGAGTTTTAATGTTTGCAATTTAAGCATTATGCAAACAAATGCCAACAAACATAAAATCTCACTTGATCATCATCATTGGTGCTATTATGTATTATCTTGTGAGGATGGGACTATTACTACATCCCTTTTATAAAGGACAAAACTGAAGCATAGAAAGGTTGTCATAAATCTTGTGAGTGTCTGAGATAAGATTCAACTCAGATCTACCTTATTCTTAAGTTCAATGTCATAACAAGAAGCGGTGAATATATAGATAGACACAGAGAGAGAGAGAGAATATATCTGTATATATGTGTGTGTATAATTATTTGTGTGTGTGTGCCCCTTTATCCTTGTGCTCAACTTCTTTGGCTAAAAGTAAGGTTGATGGATCAAAAGATAGGAATAATGGCTTTTTAGATATAGTTCCAAATGGCTTATCCATTTTTAAAACCATAGTTTTAAAAGGGTACTAGTGCTCCTCTCCGTTCACAACTCCTCTAGCAGTTGTTGTTGTTGTTGTTTTGCCTCTTTTGTCATTTTTATCAATTTTGATAGCTGTAAGGTAGAATCTTTGAGTTTATTTGGAGCATTTTTAATGTGGTTGTTAATAACTCACATTTTTTTATTTGATAACAGCATATCCATATCCTCTGGCCACTTAGCTATTGGGGAATAGTTTTCATTCTTGTATATTTATATCAGTTTTTCATATATCTTTAATATTAGAACTTAATCAGAAAAATGCTGATTTTTGCATTGTTTCTCTTCTGGTTTTAAGTACATTGTTTTGTTCATGTAGAATCTTTTCTACCTATAATCAAAATTGTTCACTTTATATTTTATAGTCATCTCTTTCTCTCTTCATTCCAACTTTTTTCATTATTTTCCTTGAGATTCTTGACATTTTGTTTCTCTACTTAGATATTATTATTCCTTTATCTAGATCTTTAAAGTTACTCATTAGTATGATCAGTATGATGCTAAATCTATAAAAAAATTTAGGTAATACTCTCATTTTCTTCATGTTGGCATTATCCAATAATACATAATTACTATATAATTATTTGTCTTACCTTATTTAATTTTTAAGTAAAATCAACATATTTTAAGATTTATAAAACTACTTTGAAAGAGAAGCTTTCTAGAAAACTCTAAATACAAAATAATATTTTTCTTATATCATCTTAACATGTAGAAATAATCAAAGGAGGAAAACCTTGCTCTCTAATTAGGGAACAGAGAAAATGCATGTGGAAGAAGAGTATAGTCACATTTCGAAAATAGCTGATGACTTCAAGTTCTAGATAATAAAAAATTCACATGATTAAATCTGTTAAATCCTTGCCATCAGCAATAAGGATCTTTGGTCATTGAACATAAGTCATAAGTATTTAGGTTTATTGGAGACATAAGAATGCAGGCAAAATATGGTTAAATATGCAATGAAACTTCCTACATGGAATGTCAGTTTCTATTTCCATTATTGCATACACTAGCAATTTCTCTGTAAGAAAAGAGACTTTCTTTATGTAATAGAGAAAATTGAAAGTAATAAACTCAAACATAGAACAAAGCAATGTAAGAACAAATTATTTTATATAAGATAAGGACTATTAGCCAAACAGATGTACTCCAAGAAATTCCCCAGATTTCTTCAATTAATCTCTTCCAGGTTTAGGTATCAGATTTGTAATTCTCTCATAAAAGAAATTTGCTAGTATTCCTTGTTTTTATGTTTTTTAAAAAAATACATAATTTTAGAATTCATCATTCTTTAAATGTTTAATGGAATTATATTGTAAATACATCTTGGCTTCTTTTGGAGTGATTAATGGATTGCTTAATTTCTTCAGAGATTATTTAATTTCTATATTTCTTATTCTAATAATATGAGCATTTTATATTTTTGTAAGTTTTTATGTATTTCTTTTAAGTTATTAGTTTTTTTGGCATAATTATGAAAAGTTATACATCATTTTAAAAATTCTTTATTTGTTGTAATTTTTCTTTTTTTGATTAATATTGACAATTACATTTTCTCCAATTTTGATGAAATTTTCTCATGGTCTATTTGCTTAATATTTTCAAAATAGCTCCTAATTTTATTCCTTGGTTGAACTGATATTTTCAATTTTAGCTCTTATTTTCAAATTTTCTATTTTTTATTTAGGGCAGTCTTTTTGATTTGCTACTTTTCTGGCCTCTTATTGTTACTGCTATTGTTTTAGCTTAGTTTCATCAATCATTTGATTCTTTCTTTTGTTGATGAATGTGTTTAGAGATATAAATTTTCTCCAAATACTGCTTTGGTGACATCACATTGTTATTATTTCCTTGGAAAAAAATCTCCTGCTGTTTCTATAATTTTTAACCCACAAATTATTTAGTTATGTAAGTTTTGTTTATATCTAAGTCTAAATCTATTTAAAGTATTTGTTGATTTTAATTTTTTCATCCTTGTATCTTTAGCACTTTGCATAATGACTTAAACATGGTAGTTGTGAACATGCATACATAAAAAAGAAAAACTTACTGCTAAAAAAGATTTACCCTTCTGTAGATGGCCATTTAGGTGGAATCAAGCCCTTATATGTTATATGTTTAATATTTAAATGTGTGTATTTCCATATCTGTAAGTAACAAACATCCAGATCCCCTAAGTAACGAACATTAATTAACAAGTAACGTCTAGTCATTTGATACAGCAGTCCTCCTTCCCTTATAATCTCTGTTTGAGCAAGAATTGTATGTAACTCAGTGGCTTCTCCTAAGCACATAATGACTAGTATTCTCCTAAGATAGTAAGAATTCAAAACCAGATCATCAGAGAAAACTATTTGACTAATAGTATGCTGAAAATACAGTTACCACCTGCCTCCCTTCATGATTTCTAAAGAAAAGTCGTGCTTAAGCTTAAAAAACATATTTTTGTTTCTAATACTGCTGTCTCTAGAAATATTAATATAGCACTGAAACCATGCATAGTATTTTAAGTGCTCTTAAACATACTTAATTTACAAAATAAAGAAACAATCTCCATAAATGAAAAAAGCAGAAAAACAACAGTACAGAAAAACACTGTATCATTATAAAGATTAACCTTGGTGAAGAAGAAGAGATGGAAAAAAAATGCATTTTACTACTTTCTTTGTAGAAATAGGGGACTATAAGTGAAAAACAAGGCCTATACTGTCAGACTTGATGAATGCATCAATTAATTTTTAAGCCACTTTTTCCGTCTTTTTCTGTCTTTGGGAAAAGATTCTCTGTTTCATAGAATGTTCTCCTGGTAAAAGAGCTGGGAGAGAAATGTTTTAAAATGTAAAAGTATTTTTTTCCAAATTAGGAAAAAAATGAAAAATTAGAACAGGTTTCAGTATTATCCTTTAATGGGAATGTTAAGGGTATGACAAAAACATTTCTTTTTTGTTTCTTTGCAAATACAATTTGGATTAATCTTTCTTGAGACATGATCCCTACATGTTGAATAAGTCTTCAGTGAGAAGAGCATTGATATGGAAAATTATTTCTTCTCTATCTCTTCCGCTGACTCACTGTATAACTCTGGCCAAAAGTATGACTAAAATTTTCCAAACTGTAAAACTGAATCTAGAATGCTTGTTTCCTTCCTTTCCCTACAGGATAGTTAATCAGATTTTTTTTTAAAAAGTTTTTTAAAGTATTTGGACATTTTAAAGATAGGTTCCACATGAAGTCAGTAGGTATTTGATTTTGTGCCAGTTTCTTCCCACAAAATTATTTTTTAAATGGGATTCTGTCCCTAACAGAACACTTATGCATCTGTTTCCAATTATCCAATAGACAATTTCCTTGAGGAAGCTCAGTGATTTTTATCCTTTTAGAATGGGAGCCCCTTGAGGGAAGGGAACCTGTTTTTGCTTTTCACTCTATCCCTAATCTTTAATACAACATCTGGCACATAGAAAGTACTTAATAGACATTGGTTGTACTGATTACTCCCAATAAGGTTTATCCATTCCAATCAGTTACCACCTGCCTCCCTTCATGATTTCTCTTTGAAGTCTCTTGAGAAATCTCCCCCATTCGCAATTTTACTAATGTTATTTGTGCTCTCCAGTCTCCTCTCTTTCTATAACAATCCCACCCATTTGTCCAGGCTCAGCTTCAGTCCCATCTCATCCATGTTTTTAACTGTTCATTATGGATTAATCTTTATTTTCCGGAATCTCCATGAGCACGCATTAAGTAGTAGTTTCATAAGATCTCATCTATTTTCCTCTTTCACAAATTCTCTATTATCTCACCCAATAAGATTAGGCTGTTTTAAAACAAAGACTGTTTCTTAACTGCTTTGCAGCCCCAAGCATTGTATCAGACTCCAAGACTGGGATCCCCTGAATTTAACTGACTCGAGAGCACAAGAGCATTGAAAAAAGACCATGAGATTTGGCCCAGATAAACCACCAGGAGTCAGGATGTCTTTTCTGAGCCTTAAGCTTGTGTGAAACCCTTGACACAGGAAAGCAAGCTAAAAATTTCCCAAGGGGTTTCTATGAGATTTCCAGAACTTCCTGAATTTGCCCAGGCCAGCGAGACCACAAGTGAAGACTTTCTCACAAGGTTTGGCACATCCATTTCTAGTCCAAGCTGAAAGTAGGAAGTAGAGAGAAACACATGATGTTTCAATTCTTCCACAAAACTTTAAAAAATCCACATTTGGGTTACTGGAGTTTGTACCAAAGATCATGTTTTATCCCAATTTCACCTACTGCAATTCACTCCTTCCATCTGACAAAAACTCTGGGAATAAACATTTCTGGCTTATTAAAGTACTTGTGGCTTTTTTTCCCCCTAACCATTGCTGAACAATGTCACAGATATGGGAAGAGTCTCCAAAAACTAAGTTTCACAATTGGTGGAAAATTATCATGTCACTAGAGTAAAAAGGAACAAAGATGGGCAAAGTAATAAAGTCATAATATGATTACTTACTGTTATAGGACCACCATTTCCCTCTTGCAGCTTCTTTCCTTTTACCCAAAATGTAGAGAAGTTTCATTTGAAAGAAGACAAAGCTTCCCCCTCATCTGGTCCTGCTTCTCTAATATGATTTCTTTCTCTAACCTCACCCACCACTCAAGCTAATTTGGGGGACAGCTAGAGCAAAACTTTCTCTGGGATTTGATTGACTTAGACTTTTCTTTCCTAGACAAACCTGAAGCTTTGTATGGCATCTTCTTTGTCTGGAACTATGCTACATGTTTTATGATTATAGTTTCATTTGATCTTTACAACAACTTTGTGAGTTAGGTGCTATTATTATCCCTATCTTACAGTTAGGGAAACTGAGGCAGATAGAGATTAAGTTACTTGGCCAGGGTAAAATTTGAACTTGACTCCAAATTCAGCACTCTTTCTACTGAATCACCAACTACTTCCCAATCAAAGCTTGAGGTTTTAACTTAAAGATTACTTTTAACTATAAACTTACTCAAAGCCCTTCCAGGGCTTTAGGTAAATCACATGAAGGATCATAAGACAAATGAAACTGAGATCCATTTTATATTCTTCTTTTGTTTCATGGAATTCCATGAAAAGAATTCATCACAAACATTCAGCCTACTAGTGATTTTATGGTTTAGTCAGTCATTCAGTTGTGTCCAACTCTTTGTGACTCCATGGACTACATGCAGCATACCAGGCTCTTCTCTCCTCCTATTTCCCAAAGTCTATTCAAGTTTAAGGTCTATAGGGTTTTCTTGGCAAGGATACTAGAGTGGTTTGCCATTGCTTCTCCTGTGAGAAATTTTTTGTCACTTTTTGTCAGAATTCTTCACTGTGCTGTCTCTATCAAGCAAGTGACCCTGCATGGTTCAACAGTTATAACAAGGCAGTTATCAAGGAGAGAATACTGGTGATAGATCTATTTGTATTTATATTTATATGGCCTTTGGCAAGCAGAGAGTTTGTTACTAATCCATAAGTCAGTCAACTATTATTTCCTAAGGCCCTACAGTCTGCCACTGTACTAGGAATACAAAGAAAAGAAAAAAAAAATCCTGAGCTCTTAAGGAGTTAACAGTTTAATGGAGGAAATAACATGTAAACAACTATGTACAAATAAGATATTTGCAGGATAAATTGGGGTTCATCTCAGAAAAAAAGGAAGGATGGGGAAATTAAGAAGGATGGGGAAAGGTGAGATTTAAGGCAAATAGGGAAGGTGAGAAGCAGAGATGAGATGAAAGAGCATTTCAGGAATGAAGAACAGCCAATGGAAATAGTAGGTGGTGTGGGACAAACAAGGACAGTGTCTCCAGACTGCAGAATACAAGGAAAGGAGTTATGTGTAAGAAGTCTAAAAAGGTGGGAGTTAGGCAGGATATTAAGCCCTTTAAAAGGCAAACCAAAGATTGTATATTCGATCCTAAAAATGATACGGATCCCACTTAACAAAAGGGAGATAGGGAGGGAATAATATGGTCAGACTTGGAATTTAGAAAGATGAATTTGACGGCTGAGTGGATGGTGGATTGGAGTGGGGAAGGACTTGAGTCAGAAAGACTGAGCTTTGGGTTCTTTCAAACCCCTAATCTAAATGTAAAGTGAATGAGAGCCTGCATGTAGGATTAGATTTTAAAACCTTTTGGAAATGGTAGGACCTGTTTGAACTCCTGTTATATTAACATAGTATTTGAGAATTCAATGTCACCTCTGTAAACAAAAAGATACATCAGAATAGTAACTTGTGGAAGGCCTGAAATTTTACCATATTTAAAATTTATGTTGCATAGAAATATAATTCCAGTAATTGTGAATATTAGTAGGAAAAAAAAAAAACTCTATCATTAGAAATGTCCAAAAGTGAAATGGACTTCCTGAGAGGGGATTATTGTGGTACCATTCACTAGAATCTTAAAACAAAGGCTAGATAGTCATTTATTGGAAGTTGAGGAGGGACTATTTTGTTCAGATACAAGTGGCTCTAGATTTCTTTGAGGGAAGATATTGTGTAACTTTTTGTTGATATTTGATTTCCCAGAATTTAATACAGTATCTCACACCTTGTAAACATCTAATAAAGCATTTCATCCCAGAATGATTTCTGCTTTTCTTCTTTCTGCTTCTCTCTTATAAGAAAACTGCCCCCCAGAAAGTTTTAGTGTTGTGTCCAAAGTCACAATATTAATTAAATATCTGGAAAAAGTATATAATATTCACATTAATTCAAGATTTTTCTCTATTATATCATACTGAAATGTGGCATAACTATATAAATACAATATTTTCACCTCTTTAGTGAAAAATATTATGTCTTAGTTTTCCTAAACTATTATATGGGGTATATAGATATAGCTTTAATTTTTTTATTAAAGCTTTTCATTTTCAAAACATATGCATAGATAATTTTTTCAACATTGACCCTTGCATAGCCTTGTGTTTTAGATTTTCTCCTCCTTCCCCCATCCCTTCCCTAGATGGCAAGCAATCCAATATAAGTCATACATATTAAAATATATGCTGAATCCAATATGTGTAAACATATTTATACAATTCTCTTTTGCTGCACAAAAAAATTTTTTTTCATCAAAAAGAAAAGAAAATGAGTAAGAAAACAAAATGCATGCAAACAACCACAAAGTGAGTGAGAATGCTATGTTGTGATCCACACTCAGTTCCCACAGTCCTCTCTCTGGGGCAGATGGCTCTCTTCATCTCAAGATCATTGGAATTGGTATCGATCATCTCATTATTGGAAAGAGTCACGGTCCTCAGAGTTGATCATTGTATAATATGGATGTTGCTGCATACAATGATCTCCTGGTTCTGCTCATTTTAGCATCATTATATGTAAGTCTCTCTAGGCCGCTCTAAAATCATCCTCCTGATTGTTTTTTATAAAACAATAATATTCCATAACATTCATATACCATAATTTATTCAGCCATTCTCCAAAGGATGGACATTCACTCAGTTTCCAGTTTCTTGCCTTTATCATAAGAGCTGCCACAAACGTTTTTGCACATGTGGGTCCCTTTCCCACCTTTAGGATCTCTTTGTGATATAAGCCCAATTGTAACACTGTTGGATCAAAGGGTATGCACAGTTTGATCACTTCTTGAGCATAGTTCCAAATTGCTCTCCAGAATGGCTAGATCAATTCACAGTTCCACCAACAATGTATCAGTGTACCAGTTTTCCCACATTCCCTCCAACATCTGTCATTATCTTTTCCTGTCATTTTAGTCAATCTGACAAGTGTGTAGTGGTATCTCAGAGTTGTCTTAATTTGTATTTCTCTGATCAATAGTGATTTAGAGCATTTTTTCATATAGCTAGAAATAGTTTTAATTTCTTCATCTGAAAATTGTCTTTTCGTATCCTTTGACCACTTCCATAGCATATGATAAATTCTAATTTGCAATAGTTTTTGCACTAGTGACTGTCTTCTCTCCCAAACTAGATTATAAACTCTTTTAAGGCAGTGATTATATTTTATTTATCATTTATTCCCATGTTACAAATATGTGTTTACTTTTATGGAATTGAACTGAATTGAAACAATGTCATTAAAACTGCCCATCTATCAAAGAGTGAAAATAATAAGACCATTGAAGCCTGATAGACTTTAAAAATTCTATTAGTAGGTACTTTGAGAAGAAAAATAAGCAAATAACCAACCTAAAACTCACTCAAAATAAAACAATTGTATATGCAGACATTGTTAAATGTTTGGATATTTGGGTTATGATGTGTCTTAGAATGCCATCAAGGCTTGATTTGACAAAAGAGATAAGATTTGGGCAAAGACCCAGATTTGAAGGGACTTTAAAGTCAAATGCAATATCAAAAGCAGAGTAAAATTTTGTTTAAGATACATACAGGCACTGCTTGAAATATAAGTATAAATAATAGGTATATAACACTGATCTGCTATTTATTTCCTGTTTCTTTTTCATTTAGATCTTCCAATTGGACTGACAAAAAAATCCTGGTTTTTGAGGGGAACTTAATTCTTGTGTTTATGAACCACAAAATGATTTTTTAAAGGAGTCATAACATTCTGGAGCACTGTCAGTAAAAAGAGATTCTTACCAAAGAACCTAGAAAAGAGAAGTTGGTTGCCCACATTGTTGTTTTGTGAGTTATTAGAAGAGTTCACCAAAAGGGATAAACCAAGAATGATAGTTCCTTTTGTCTTCTCCTGTTTTTAAATGGTTTTTCATTCAGGCCGATGTCAATACACTATTTTTTTTAGAATTCAGAAGCAAATAAAGACAGAATTGTATGTATATAACCAATAAGGTTCCATCCTTATTTCCTATCTCTAGAACCACTTCAAAGAAGAAGAAGCAGGGAGGCAAGAGAAAAATGCAATAAAGAATTTTTATGTACTGGTACAAGTATGTTTCCCATCATCTTAAGATATGATATTTATTGCCATAACTTATCATTTGGTTTGCAAATTCATCTTTCAAGAAGTTTTTTTTTTTTTCCTTTTTTATCAAGGAATTGAACCTGCATTAGGATATATTGCCACCAGATGGTGATAGTGTCTTGGTCACTAACATATCCAAATTAAAGAACAAATCAATAAATCATTGAATTAGAGGACAGTTTAGGTCTCACTTAGAATACATAACCCATTCACTTTACATTAAAAAAGAAACTGTGGCTCAGAGATGATAAATGACTTATCCAAGTTCACAGAGCAAGTTAATGCTAGCATTAGAACTAAACTACGTCAGGTTTCTTGCCTCTGTGGGGTCCATTTGCAAATTCTCTCTTCAAGAGACCTTTCAAAACTATCAAAGAAAGGTGTCAGACATAGTAGTAATGTGGGAAGGAGAGTGGGGGTAGTCTTCAATAATTTGTAACTCACATATAGGACCAACATTTTATTCTGCAAAGGAGATACTTAACTCCTGAGTTGGGAAAGAACTTGCTTTAAAAATAATTTTCACATGAGGTACAATTTTTAAAAATATATTAAATCTGACTGCTATACTTTTAAAGTGAAACAGCAAATCCTTTCAACAAGATAAAAGCATGATTCATATCAGAATAAAATCCCTCATCTTTACTTATATGGATCTTTGCTACATTACCTTATTTGATGTTTCACATACTGGTAGTTAGGCTAATTGAAGTAGAGTTAAATGGAACGTTATTAGTGTACCTATCTTTCTTTCTGTCATTTCCTGTTTTTGTATTCATTGCTTACTCTTCTCTTACAAATTTTCTTTATTTTAGTCCTTGTTTTGTTAGATGGTCCTTTTCTATGGTTCTCAAAACAAACTATTCATATTACTGTCTGGTTTACTTATTATATGTAGTATCATAGAAAATTAGAATTAACAGAAGACCATCTAGCCTTAACACTTATTTGGAAGGTCAAAAAAAGTGAGGCCCAAACAAGTTAAATGTCTCGCTGAAGGTACCACACGAAGTCAGTAGTAAATTGGAGAACAAAATGAAGATTTTAAAAAATCCACCCACATGTTCTTTCATCTATATTCCATTAAATTCCTAAACTTGGTGTTTCATATTTTCTTTGGATTGCTTTTAGTTAAGAGGTTAGATTTAGTGTTACTAATTGTTACTTAACTTCTGTCTGCCTCAGTTTTCACAACTGTAAAATGGGGATAATAGTAGCATCTACCACTCTGAGTTGTTGCAAGGAACAAATGAGATTATATTTATAAAGCGCTTAGCAGAATGCCTACCCCACAAAAGGGAACCTTACTAAATGCAAGGTTTCCTCCCTTGAATTGATAAGCAGTTTAAGGAGACTATTTTCTTTTCCAGTAATTTTTGAATTTGTATGTGATTTCTATCCCTGTTTTTCTTTTTTTTGTTTGTTTGTTTGTTTTTGTGAAGTAGTTGAGATTAAGTGATTTGCCTACGGTCACACATATAGTTAGTACCAAATATTTGAGACTGGATCTGAACTCAGTTACTCCTGACTCCAGAACTAATGCTCTATCCACTGTAACTCCTAGTTGCCCCTTTAGCTGTGTTTTCATGAACATTTCATTCATCTTCCTATACATTAGGTCAGTTTTAATAGAGTTTAATATGGAGCAATGCTTACAGTATGTGACATGAGAGGAATTTATCTGGGCATTCTATAGCAATTTCCCTTATAGAACATAAGTTCCTTTAGGGAAAGCGCTATTTTTTCATTTTGTCTTTATCTTTTACATAACCCATCATAGTGTCTTGCCTGTAGTATGTACACTTAATAATTGATTTTAAATGGATGAAGGAATGTGCGAATAGTTAAAGATGAAAGTGTTTCTTTTTTCTCTATCCATGATGTTTTTATCCTTTCCATTCCACCCAGAAAGATTCTAAATGTGAATAATTTAAAGTATTTCTTTCAAATGCATGTAAAATGGTTTTCAGCATTCACCTTTGCAAAACTTTGTGTTCTAGATTTTCCCCCTTTCTCCTCTTTACCCCCTCCCGAAAACAGCAAGCAATTCTATATAGTTTCGTATGTGCAGTTCTTCTAAACATATTTCCATATTCATTATGCTATGCAAGAAAAATCTGATCAAAAGGGAAAAAAATAAGAAAGAAAAAATCCAAGCCAATGAATAAACAACAACAAAAAGGTTAAAATACTATGCTTTGATCCACATTCAGTCTTCATAGTTTGCTCTCTGGATGGAGATGGTACATTCCATCCCAAATCTATTGGAATTACCTTGAATCATCTTATTGCTGAAAAAAGTCAAGTCCATCAAAATTGATGATTACAAAATTATGTTGTTACTGTATACAGTGTTCTCTTGGTTCTGTTCACTTCACTTAGCATAGCTCATGTAAGTCTTTCCAAGCCTTTCTGAAATTATTCTGCTCATCATTTTTTATAAAACATCATATTCCATTAAATTTATATATCATAATTTATTCAACCATTTCCCAATTGCTGGGCATCCATTTAATTTCCAGTTTTTTGCCATAACAAAGAGGACTGCTACAAACATTTTTGCACATATGGATCCTTTCCCCTCATTTATGATTTCTTTGGGATTATAGATGAAGTAGAGACACCTCTGAATCAAAGTCTATGTACAGTTTTATAGCCCTTTGGTCATAGTTCCACATAATTCTCCAGAATGATTGAATTTTCACCAATAATGTGTTAGTGTCCCAGTTTTCCCACATCCCCTCCAACATTTATCATTACCTTTTCCTGTCATTTTAGCCAACCTAAGAGGCATAATGTGAGTAATTTAAAACTGAACGCTGTGCTTTCTGAAAAGAAATGTCAAACGTTTTAAGCTTTAGAAAGAAACCCTACAATCATGAGCATCACTATGCATATATCAATTGCCTCCTAACCAATGCCTCCAATTCAATCATTCTAATAATTTAGGTTTCATGTTTCCATCAGAAATCTTCCTGATACAAAGCTTTCACCAAGTCATGCATCCCAACCAGAATCTTTCAATGATCCCTTTATTACCTTTCAAATGAAGTCTAGCCTTCTTACTTAGGCTTAAAAGATCTCCCTCAGCTCTAGTGTAGCTTTGTGGCTTCTCCAAGTAGTCTTCTTCACATGTGCTATATCTGAACTAAATTAAGGGGGTTGAATTATAAAAATATAGCTTTGAAATCTTTTCTAGTTCGAGATCTACAATTTTATATCCTGCAAACTGTTCAATATTACATAAAAATGAGAAGGAAATACTTTCCAGATGTGAGAAATAATGTGGGGAAAGACACCTACACAATAGATAAAGACTAAAGACTGTGTGTGAGACTCAAGACAAGAAGACCAATTTCACTGGAAAGAAGAGTATAGAAAGGGTAATAATAAGAAATAACAGTAAAGGTTTGTGGGTGTCAAATTAGGTAAGGTTTTATATTCTAGGTCAAGGATTTTCTGTTTCATGCTAGAGTTTTTTGAGTTGAAACAGTGAAGTTGAGAAGGGATATAACAAGGTCACACCTTGCTTTAGAAATATGAATTTGGCAGCTCTAATGAGGATAAAATGGATAAGGGCAAAAGTCGAAGCAAAGAGACCAATTTTAAGGCTATTTAAATAGTCTAGGCAACAAGCAATGACCTCTTGAACCAGGAGAAGTTGTTTGAATGTGGAGGAGTTGAATGTAAGACAAATTTGGAAAGAGATGGACTTAAGGGAAAACATAAAGAATAAGGTCTAATGTTATCTCCTACTTTAAATATTGTCTTATCTTTCCTAGTCACAATAGGTTTTTTTTTTTTTTTTTTAAAGAACTGTCAGTATCTTCTTTGTATCTTCCATGCACATAAACATGCTGTTTAGTGTCGTATCATCCCTCCTATA
Source organism: Antechinus flavipes (assembly GCF_016432865.1). Lineage (NCBI taxonomy): Eukaryota > Metazoa > Chordata > Mammalia > Dasyuromorphia > Dasyuridae > Antechinus > Antechinus flavipes. The sequence goes on along the minus strand of NC_067398.1, from coordinate 71,787,197 downwards.
CTATAACTTCCTTTAGTGCAAGAAACATGTCATTTCTATTTATATCTCACTTATTACCTGGTTGTGTGTTTTGTTTGCAGTAAATTCTTAAAAAATAAATATTTGTTGAATAAATGCTAAAGCAGTGCCTAAAATTTGCTATGTAAATAGTTCTTTTTTTTTCAGTTACAAGAGTTAAAAGTCAAAAGACCACACATAAAATAATAAATTTACTCCAATCAACAAAGAATGTGACACAGAAATTATTTGATACATCATGAAAAAAAGAATTTTGTCAAATTTAAATTAGCATTTATTGAATCCAGATGTGACTACAATCAATTACCATCACCATTACTCAGGGTTGGCTCATGACAATTGATCATGAAGTGTATAACACTGAAATTTAACCAATGTGTGTTAGTTAAAGGTATACATATAGTTCAAAATACATGTATTTAAGGGGTGGGAGCTAAGATAGAATAAAGTGAGCATTTTTGCTTGGTTCTCCCAACACATTTTCACTCCACAACATGTAAAAAACCCATATCAAAATAAGGTCAAAATAGATACATGATTTAGGCATGAAGGGTACACTATAAGCAAATTAGTAGAGTAAGGAATAGTTTACATATTAGATCTTTGGAGAAGGGAGAAATTTATGGCCAAAGAAGAACTAGAGGACATTATGAAATGAAAAATGGACAACTTTGATTAGATTAAATTAAAAAGGTTTTGCAGAAACAAAACCAACACAGCCAAGATTAGAAGGAAAGCACAAAACTGGGGGAAAAAATTACAGCCAGTGTTTTTGATAATCATTTAATTATGCCAAGTTCATAAGAATACAAGTGATTCCCCAGTGGAGTAATGGTCAAAGGCTATGAACAGATAATTTTCAGATGAAGAAATTAAAGCCATCTATAGTCATATGAAAAAATGCTCTAAATCACTATTGATTAGAGAAATGCAAATTAAAACTATTCTGAGGTACCACTTCACATCTCTCAGACACTAATGTGTTGTTGATGTAGTTGTGAAATGATCCAATTATTCTGGGAACCCATTTGGAATTATGCCCAAAGGGCTATAAAACTATGCATACCCTTTGAACTAACAGTGCCACTATTGGGTCTGTATCCCCAAAAAATCATAAAGGGGGAAAAGGTCTCACATGTACAAAAATGTTTGTAGCAGCTCTTTTTGTGATGGCAAAGAACTGGAAAACCAGTAGATGACCATCATTTAGGGAATGGCTGAATAAGTTATGATGTCTGAAAGTAATAGAATATTATTGTTCTATTAAAAATCATAAGTTTTTTTTAAAGTCCTAGAAAGATTTACATTAATTAATGCTGAGCAAAACAAGCAAAATCAGGAATATATTGTAACAACAAGTCGTGGGATGATCAGCTACAACAGACTTGGTTCTTCTTAGAGGTTCAATAATCCAAGATAATTCTAATAGACTTGGGATGGAAAGTACTATCTACATCCAGGAGAAAACTATGGAAACTGAATGCAAATCAACATAGTCAATGTTTACTTTCTTCTTTTTTACTGTTTTTTCTTTCTTTCTTGGTTTTTCCCTTTTGTTCTATTTTTTCTCCCAACATGAATCATAAGGAAATATGAAAAGAAAATGAATTTACATGTACAACCAAAATTTAAAATATTTTTTAAAAAATAATGAGAAATTTAAAAATTAAAAAAAATTTGAAGAATACCTAACTGAAATCTGAATAGGAAAGTCAAGAAAAAATAATAATGAGTTATTTTTCCAGCCCAAGATAGATTTAGCAAGAAGAAAAGAAAGGCCTGTAGACATTGGAATAAGACCTATCTAGAAACATGGCATTGTGGAAGTAGTACCAATGGTAGCAAGAATGTCAGGGAATAGCCCAGCGTTCAGGGATAGTAAGAAGATTGGACAATAAGTCTCAAAGATATACTTTCTTGTAGTTCTGAAAACTTACTCACATTGGGAATGGTTTAAATAGGCAACACTATTAGACTAAGGACTATGCCTAAGTGCATTGTAAGGGGCAGGTCAATTCTCTGAGAGCCTCCACAGCTGTGAACATCTGAAGGCGTTGCAAAACAGCCTTTACTGACACAGGTGTTGCTTGTGGGATGGGAAAATAAATTGGAGGCAGAGGGAAGAGGAGAGAGGTCAGTGGGGAGGTCAGAGAACAGTAACTGAGCTCTCAGTCTCCTTAACTCACCATCATCCTCTCAAAGGAAGAGAATAAAAGATCTACCAGAGGTAAAGCAAAGTTACATATTGTGTTCCCAACACTATTACACACACACATACACCCCATGAAAGGCATAGCACCCTGCAAAATCTATAAAGTAATAAGGGGGAAGGGAGCAGGATAAGGTGAGGTATGGAAGAATGTATAAATTTATAATAGTAGGACAAGGTATGGGGATTAAAGGGCAAGGAATAAAGGATAAGGTGGGGGATAAAAGAATAGGTAGAGTTATGGGAGAGTGGAATATAGTATATCGATTGATGGAAATAGGATAAAGAAAGAAGGAAAGGGTGGAGGGAAAAGATAAGAGAGGGATCCTTGGGTGGAGAGAGGTTAAATAGCAAGGCAAGTTAAGGAGAAGGATTATAGCAGAGTTAACAGGGATAAGATATAAGAGATATATAGAAGCACTATAACAAGGATAAGAAGTAGAATTTATTAGGGAAAAAAATAGGGCTAGTAATCTTTGAACTTAGACAAACTCAAATTTAAAGATTCAATCAAGAGAAAAATCTACATTTTCTGTCAGCCATATTAATATATTGTCTTAGATGCATGTTTATATAAGGATAAATACATGTGTGTGTGTCTGAGTATATGTGGGTATATATATTGATATATATATATATATATATACACACAGATATATGTATATATGGGTAGGTCTGTAGGTGGGACGAATATGTATGTGTGTACATATAAATATATGTAAATATATATAAATACATATAAATATACAATGCATATGTGTGTATGTATGCTTGGAGGAAGTGTATGTATGCTTGAGGGGAATGAAAGAAGGAAAAAAGAATAAAGTTAAAGGTGCACAGCAGAGAATAAAATAACTGGCAAGCAAAGAAAAGGTGGATATTTGAGAATATAATTTCCTTTATTTGTTTTCTTGAAATAGAAATTTATTGTTATATACTTTGAATCCTCCCTAAGATTTTTCTGGAACATGACAATGTTTTATTTTACTTTATTTTATTTATCTTCATTTTTAAAATTTTTTTATTTTGTATTTAGTTCAATAAACAAATCATTATCTAAAAATAAAAGAAAAAGTAAAAAAAAAAAAGAAAGAAAGAAAAAATTATAAGAGAATCAATAGTTTGGTAAAAGAGGCACAAAAAATGTTAAAGAAAATAATTCCTTAAAAATCAGAATTGGCCAAATGGTAAAAGAGGTACAAAAGCATTACTGGAGGTGGGGAAACCTCCTTAGAAATTAAAACTGGTCAAGAAGAAGCTGATGACTTCATAAGGTGTCAAAACAAAACAACAACAATAAAACAGTCAAAAACAGAAAAAGAAAATAAGAGGAAATATGAAATATCTTACAGAAGAAAAAAAAATTAACCTGGAAAAGTAGATTTAAAAGAAATACATTAAGAATTATTATATGATAATGATTTAAAAAAATTTTTTAAATGTAAAAAATTTTTTTAAAAAGAGCCTATCATATTTCAGGAAAATTGTGTAATGCCAGAGAAACTGAGCAAGATAGAGATTAGAGAGTATTTAATAATTTATTAAATGGAGAGATATACTGGGATTAAATGGATCCATGGTTTGGTCCCAGGTTGAATGAGACTATCATCTCCAAGAATCCCGCAAACAATGTGAGTTTTCAATGACATATATACACCTGGCTCAGACACAGGGGTATACTGAGGCAGGGGCAAAGTCAGGTTACTGAGAGCGGGAACACGACTCTGACAGGGTGGGATGAGCTTCTGGAGAGGGATAATAGGGGAAGGCACCCGGACATGGGGAGAGGCGTCTTGATAAGATGGTATCTGACATTCCCATAGCTTGGCCTGGAGAGAGTTATTCTGATATTCTAAAACATAAGATCTTTTATCCTTATCTATTATTCTGATAAAGAGGGAGGGGAGGTTTTGCAGAACTGAGAAGCAGGGAAACGAGGCAGAACTATGTCAGGATAATTAGGGAAACTGAGTCAGGACAATAAAAGAGAACTGTGATTTAACAATTGTAAAGAACAACTTCCCAGGTATCTTAACCAGAAAGCAAAGCAGAAATGGAAAGAATCTCTTGAGCATCTCCTGAAACAAAACTCCCAAATAAAACCCCTTCCAGGAATATTATAACCAAAATCCAGAACTCATAGGTCAAGGAGAAAATACAGAAAAAAGTCAGAAAGTAACAATTCAAACACCATGTAACCACATAAGATTTAGTAGTTGCAACTATAAAGAAATGGAGGGTTTGGCATATGATATTCCAGAAGGCAAAGAATCTAGAATTACAAAATAGTCAACTCTGAAAAACTAAGTGTAATCCATAGAGTGAAAATAGAAGACTATTAAATATTCCTAATAAAAAGATCAGAATTAAATTGAAAATATGCTAATCAAAGACTCAAAAGAAGCATAAAAAGATAAACATGCATTCGAAGTCATGAGGGAATTAACAAGGCAAAGCTGTTTAAATTTCTATATTACATATATATAGAAATCCTTAAAAACTTGATTATCATTGGACAGTCAGAAGGAATTTTCTTAGAGGGCATGGATATGGTAAATTATGGATGGATTATCTCCAAACAAGAATGAAAAAGTAATGAAGAGGGATACATTGGAAGAAAGGAGAAAGGAGAGGAAGAAGGGTAAAGAGGGGCATAAGAGTTTTTAAAAAGGAAAGGGGAAATGAAGAAGGAAGGGAGACATTTTTTGAGCACCATTCTCATTTATACCGATTCAAAGGGGGAAGAATACACACAAGCACACAGATTTGGGTACAAATATTTATCTTATACAACAGGGAAGAAGGAAGAAAAGTAACTGAGAGAAAGGTAAGGTGAGAAAAGAAAAATAAATTAAAAGGCAGTATTCAGAAGTAAAACTAACTCTTGAGGAGGGTTAAAAAAAGGGATAAATCTAAGAGAAAATGATGAGGAAAATACACAAATAAATGAATGTTAATGGGATGATTTCATCCTTAAAATGGAAGCAGCACAACAGAGTAGAAATCAGAATCCAACCATACATTGTTTACAAAATACATGCTCAAAACAGAAAGACACAGAAAATTAAAATAAGGGCTGGAGCAGAATCGATTAAGCTTTAATTGAAATTAAAAAAAAAAAAAAAAGACAATGGTAGTAATCATGAACCCACACAAAGCAATATCAAAATTAGACCCAATTACCAGAGAAACTATATTTTGTTAAAAGGTACCATAGACTGTGAATTAATATCAGTTCTGAAATATATGCATTGAATGTCAAAGCATCCAAATTCTTGAAGAACAAAATAAATGATACAGAAAGAAATTGAAAGTAAAATTATATTAGTGAGGGACATAAATCTATTTCTCTCAGATCTAGATAATTGACCATAAACTAAACAAGGAAAGAATTATACAGATGAATAGGTTTTTGAAAAGTTAGATATGATAGACTTCTGGAGAATATTGACTGCGAATAGAAAGGAATATATATATACCTATTTCTCAACTGTGCATGGAACCTTCACAAAAATTGACTACCTCTAAGGGCATAAAAGTTCCATAAGCAAATGTTAAGGACATGCCTGGGTGAAAGGGCATGTCAATTTTCTGACTGATTAAAAACTGATTGGAAATGAAGTAATTTAATCCTAAAAATGAGCAGACCAAAGACAAAATTATGGAAACAAGCAATAATTTCATTAAAGATAATGATAACAAGGAGTCAACATAGTAAAATTTTGGGATTGTAGTCAAAACAGTTTTAAGGGAAAATTTAAATCTTTAAATGCTTCCATCAAAGAGAAGAAAAACAGGTCAACAAATTAAAAATGCAACTAGAAAACAGGAAAGTAAATTTAAAGTTCCCAATTAGATATTAAAATATAAATCCTGAAAATCAAAGTAGAGATTAGTGAAATTTAAAAAAAAAATCATTGAACTAATAAATAAAATTAAATTTGGTTTTATGGGAAAAAAATAAAATAGATAAACAATTGGTTAAAAAAAAAAATGGATTTTTTTTTTTAAAAGAAGATCAAGTTATCAGCAACAAAAATGAAAAAAAAAAAAAGGTGAATGCACCACAATCAAGATGAATTTAAATCTAACCATATGCCAATAAAACTGAAAATCTAATCTAAATGGATGAATATTTACAATAACATAAATTGCCCAGATTAGCAGAAGAGAAAATAGAACATTTATATAACCTTATCTTAGAAAAAAATTGAATAAATTATATCACAAAGATAATACACTCAGGCTAAATGTATCTGGGATATAGGGTTGGTTTAATATGAGGGAAACTATCAGTGTAATTGAACAAATCAACATCAAAAACAAAAGTTGTATTATTATATCAATAAGCACAGAAAAATGTTTTGACAAAATATGATACCCATTGCTATTAAAAACACAAGAAAGTATAGGACTAAATGGAACTTTTCTTCAAATTATATGTAGTATCTATCTAAATACAAGAATAAGTATTACCTCTAATTCAATGAGATTAGAGGTGAGGCAAGGATGTCCATTACCACCATTATTATCTAATATTGTACTAGAAGTAATAGTTATGGTAATAAGATAAAAAAAAAAATAGAGTAAGCAAAAGCAACCAGGAAACAACTGTCTCTCATTGAAGAACATATGAGTATGCTTAAAGAACATAAATCAACTAAAAATCTAGTTGAAACAATAAACAAATAGCAAAATTGCAAATTCTCAATATTCCTATATGTAAACACTAAAACCCAGCAAGAAGAGATAGAAAGAGTAAATTTTATTTAATATAGACCTTATAAAAATTATTGAGAGTTTACCTGTCAAGACACGCTCACATACTAGAAGAAAACAATTACAAAACACCTTTTATATAAATAAAAAAATCTAAACAATTGGAGAAGTATTAATTGCTCATGGGTAAGTTGTCATAATAAAATAACAGTATTACCTAAATTAATTTATTTCACAGTGCAAAAAAAAAGTGAAAGCAAAATTCATTTGAAGGAAAGAAGTCAGCAATATCAACAAAATTAATGGGAGAAAAGGGGGAAGGAAGTAGACCTGATAGTACCAGATCTCATTTTTTTTTTCAACATCTACATTTGTGACATCAAAAAATTCCTTACATTATATAAATCTGCTTATGAAATTTCTCAATGTAAAAAATAGTTTTATTTTAAAAGAGAAACATTGTTACTTGTAATGTCCAGCTAGCTCTCTGGAGGGCCTCAGGATCAGAGTCAGGATCAGTCAAAATCCTTGGTCTTTAGGAGAAGTGAAGGAGGCAGGAAAGCTTTCATGTGGCTCATCAAAGATGGATCCTGGATTTTGGAGTCTGGAGCCTAAAGTCTTCCCTGCTGAACATGCTGCTGCAGAGAGACTCGGATTCTCTCCCTCAACCCTATAATCCTTCCCTGTAATGGCTTTATCACAACACATTCAGCAGGTGCCAATCTTGAGGAGAACCATCATATCACTTATCATCTAAATATATGTTTATAGAACCATTATCTCACATTAAGTAAGTATTTAGCCTTAAGTACTCTGCTGTCTTAGAATCAAGTATACCTACTCAGAGTTCCAGCCCTCTTCCATCTTTCCAGCCCTCTACATCTCCTGCTTCCTTTTGTTTAGAACACAGATGATCACATCCTCCCTGACTTCTCAGGAAGAGAGATGAAAAACACCAAAAGGAAGTGGGGAGTCAAACCAAATACTGTTAGCAGGTTTCTGGGTTGAAGGGTCTTCCTAGAAACAGATATACATAAATCCATCAACATAGGAGGTATTACACAAGCACATAGCAATATAACACAGGCTAGTAGCAAAGACTCACCCCACAGCTGGTGCAGGCTCAATGTGGTGTAACAAACATGAATTGTACATGCAAGTAGTGATATAACAAACAATATAAATCAACACGGTATTTTGTAAAAGATTTCCAGAACACCTAGAAGGAGAGTATGTAAACAACAATCACACATACGCCTCTTTCAGCAGCCAAGAGATAGTCCAAAACCAACCTATAGTCCATTACTTCATGTGTCAGAATTCAATGATTCCTGCAAGTTTTTGAAGTCCTGCAACAGTCTTATCCAATGATTCCTGACGGTTTTCAAGTCCTACAACAATCTTATCATGTCTCAAGGATTGTAATGATTCCCGCGGGTTTTGAAGTCCCGCATCAGTCTCATTAACGATTTTTGATGTCCATGAGTCAATTGCCATAACTACCAAGCTTTTTCAATGGTGGGCACAGTCGGTGATGTCCAATGGACAAGGTGAACATGGCTCATTGGCAACCATCTGATTCCTTCTCCATCTATAGAGATATAAGCAAACCTTCTCCCCCAAGCAGTTAACCTGTCTGGTCCCTTCCATTCACTACTTTCTGGATCTCTCCATATCACCTGGTGATTATCTAAAGATAGTGATACTGCTCGCATTGGACACTGCCCTTCCAGTGGGTTGCAAAATCTGTCTGCTAGAGCCAGTGCATCTTTGTCAAAAATCAAGAAGTTCATAGTATAAAGAGTTAAATTTAGAAGTTCTCTAGGGTTAACTGTGGCTCTCCCTTTCTTTTGTTTTTGGAGGAGCATCTTGATGTTTCTGTTTCTCCTCTCTAATATTGCTTGTCCTTGAGAATTAAAAGGTATGTCAGTGGTGTTTAAAATCTTATACTGTGCACAAAAGTGTGCAGAATGTTTAGAAGTATATGCAGGTCCATTATCTGTTTTTATTGCTTGTGGCACACCCATAATTGCAAAAATTTGTATAAGGAATTCAGTGACCACTCAGGCTGTCTCTTTTGCTGCTGCTATTGCAAAGGTAAATCCTGAAAAGGTAACTACTACAACATTGATAAAAGACAGGTGACCAAAAGATTTATAATGGGTCACATCCATTTACCAAATTTCACTGGGTCTCAAATGACAAGGGTTCTTCCCTGGAGGGCATGTAGGAGTGTGAAAAGGAAGGCAAGCGTACAGGCTTTTACTATGCTCCTAGCTTCCTCTTTTGTTATCCCAAACTGCAAACAGAAAGCTTGAGCAGCCTGATGATATTTAGAATGAGATTCTTGGGCTGCCTGAAATAAAGGAATATTGGCTAACATGGTTAGAAGGCTATCTACCTTTGAATTTCTATCAAAAATAGGTCCTGGAAGCCCACTATGAGAATAGACATGCAAGATATACATATTACCTGGATGCTTTTTTACTCTTCTTGAAGTTCCTTAAAAAGCTGATATATATTAGAAGGTATACATTTTATTTGGGCTGTGGCAATTCTTTGTACCACACCTACTGAATAGGCTGAATCAGATATTATATTTTTATCTACTAGATAATAAGTAAGAGCTGGAATGATTGCACACAATTCATTCTGCTGAATGGACTAAAAAGGAGTTCTGACTACTCTCTTTATAGTTAAGTCATGACAGTATATAGCACAAATGTTATGTTTGGATGCATCTGTAAGGATAGTTGGTCCTTTAAGAGGACCTTAGAAACCTTTTCTTCAAGAATCCATTGCCAATTATGTAATAGCCAGGTTATCTTTAATGAAGACTCCTGTGTAAAATTTGAAGCTGTGGCCAATAAACTTTGCCACTCTGAGATGGTTTCACAGCTGGAACTCTGAAAAGATATACTTGAATTTAAAATAGCAGAGTACATAAAGCTAAGTACCTACTCAATGTGAGATAAAGGTTCTATAAACATATCCTTAGATAATATGGTGATGTGATGGTTCTTGATTTGGGGCCTGCTGAATGTGTTGTGGTGAGGTAATTGTAGGGAAGGATTGGAGAGCTGAGGGAGAGAATCAGAGTCTCTTTGCTGCAGCAGGCTCAGTAGGGAAGACTTCAGGCTCCAGACTCCAGAGTCTGGCAGCTTGCTTGCCTCCTTCACTTCTCTTCCTAAAAACCAAGGACTTTGACTGATCCTGACTAACTGTTCTGAGGCCCTCCAGAGAGCTAACCTGAACATTACATTTTGGTGCCCAACATGGGGTGAGCCATCACATCACCATATCATCTAAGTATATGTTTATAGAACCATTATCTCTCATTGAATAGGTATTTAGCCTTAAGTACTTTGCAGTCTTAGACTCAAGTATACCTTTTCAGAATTCCTGCTCTCTGCAATTTTTCCAGCAATTTTGTTTCTCCATCCTCAATTAATTACCATCCTCAATTAATTACAAAGTTGAAAGGATATATATTGAATTACATGCAAAAAACCTTCCAATAGTTCCACTTTCAGGTACCATAATAGGAAGGAGAATTTTCCATGTGTCTGAAGATCTTTGCGATCAATTAAATAAAGAATTAGAAATCTTCCCATTTTACATAACAAAAAGATAAAGAAACTAATGAGTTAAAAGATATGTTGGTGAAATTGATGATGAGCAAAATATTTACTCTGAGATTTATTGATGGCAATGCCTCTCCAAGAAAAAAATTCAGTATAACTGATATTGTACATAAAAAATAATATAATATGGGAGAAATGTTTGGGGATCTGCAATGACAGCTCAGTCAATGTAAAAGATGAAACACATCTACCAATGCTGGTTTAAAATGTGATCTCTTGGGCAATTTGGATACTTTACACACTTCACATATAAGTACTTGTATTGAGAAATATGAATGAGTAGTTACATAGTTTTTCCAGTTATAATCTTCTAACCAACTTAGTTTTTTTTCAAGGCTATTAAATGGAAGATTCTTTGCAAAACTGTGATGAAACATAGGATTCTGTTTTTATGAAATAAACTGACTTCCTAATGCCAAAGTACTTCAAAAGGTGTTTAAGTTAAAAAAAAATAAACTATTGGAGTCTTTTGGGATAATAAAGGTGATGAAGTACTCTCATTTTATTAGAAAATTTCCTGCTGAAACTTGTATATTTGGTAGATATTTTTGAAAAAATAATTACTACTTTAAATAAATCAACATAAAATTCTTCTAATTCTTTCTGTGATTCAAAAAGTTAAGGTGATAGTAGTGAAGAAAAAAATTGAGCTATGAATAGTAAAGTTAAAAATAATATTTTATGTATTTCACAATTTAAATAATACCTATCTGTTAGTCAATTTGCATATCTACAAAAGAAATTCCTCCTTTTACTTTCATGACTTAGATTACTTCTCCACTCACATTTAGAAATATCTATTTACTGTGGACAAACATAGTTCTTTTGTTACTGAATAAGAATAGTTCAAATACTTGTTTTAAGATAGTATGATAAAACAACAATTGAACCTGTAATTTTTCTTATGTTTTGATTTTGTGTGAATAAAGTTGTACAGTTACACAAAATTAAAGTGAATAAGGAGTTCTATGGCTTATTAAAGTGATGCAAATTTACTTATATTTGTAACATCATATTTGTATGAGATTTATGTAATAGCTGTTACACAAAAAAAGTAAATTATCAACTAATGCTCTAAAAATTGCAAGTATCAATTAATATCAGTAAACTAATTTGAGAAATGTTGCACAGAAAAATTTGTCTACATATAACATTAACAATATTATTATTATAGATATTAAATTATGTAATAAATATAAAACAAAGATTTTTATCAATGTGTTAGTTGTATGATTAATTAAGATTAATTTGTTATTAAAAACATTGTTTTTGAGAAAAGAAAATCAAGGATAGAAATTATTCTGTGATTTCATAGGCTAAGAAAACCCCATATGAGAGAATAGACTTCCTTCTACTAAAGCAAGTAAGCATTTTCTCCAATTTATATCCTTTGAAAGTTTCCTTGAACACTGTGGGGTTAAATTGTTTGCTGAACATCACAAAGCTAGTATATATGTCAGAAACAAGACTAGAACCCAGAAATTCCTGGCTCTGATTTCAGCTCCCTCTAACCACCACACAATGCTGCCTGTCTAATTTGAAGATTAAAATCATCACAATCTATTCACAAACTTTTATGGGTAAGATATCCCATTCACTGGTGTGGAGCTATAGGTGGAATGTTAATGCCTGGGGAAAAAAAATCAACTTTTTTTTTTTTCAGTCTCTTATATTATGAAGGAGAAAAGGTACTGATTTTTGTTGTTTTTAGCATACATAAAGATTGAAGAGCACTGATTTAAACTAAAAGACCCCTTTCACATGGGCCATTCAACTACTTAAGAAAATACAGTAGTTCTAGACTAACTAAATCAATTTGAAACCCCTTTGCCTTTCTTTCAAGGTCTTCTATAATCTGACCTCCTTATAAATATAAATTACCTCTATTTTTCATCATATACCTATTTCTGGTATCCTCACTATCCAAATTTTTCTCCCTTTACAGGGAGCCAATGAATATTGGCACTAAGATGTGTAACTAGGAAAAGAAATACCATCCTAAAGAAAGAGGGGCAAAGCCTAAATCCATATTCAAATATTATAAGCTGAAAGTCAGTGTCAATTGAAATCCTAGGTTTTGCTGGAATGTCAAATCCAAGAGCCTGAGATGAGTGGGAAAGTATGTGCAGGAACAAAGAATAAAGCCAAGGATGTCAGTACAGAATTTCAAGAAAGGATATGGGAAAGGTCAATAAGCTGCTGAGTAAATTTTCTTTCTTTTCTTATATTTGTAACATAGTTCTGAATTGATTCCTTTGGTACATAGCCTATCTATTCCTGGTTAGTTTTAGCAGTTTTTCTTTGGGGGACTTGGTCATCACATTTCTGGATATTTGGATGTCTTTTGGGTAGTGACATTACTTTTCCCTTTAATTCCAATAGTTCTGAACAATTTTTCTCTATGGTTTTTTGAAATGCTTTCTCACGTTTCTTTGTTTCAACATACTCAATAATTATTAAATTATTTATTATCAGTCTCTCTTCCAGGTCAGTCATTTTAAAAAATAGATATATTCCCATTCTTACAATTTTTCTATCTTTTGACTCTACTATAATAGTTATTCTGAATTTAAATTTTGACATGTGATTCATCTGTTGTGTCTTTTTTTTTAAGTGATACATTTCTTACAAATTGCGTTTTATTCTCCTTAGTTTCTCAAGTTTTTTTCTTCTTCTCAAGAGTTCTAAATCTACTAATTATCAATTCCTTCATCTCTTTCTTCATTTGTTTTAGTAGTTCCTCCATCCCACTCTTGAAGAACTAGTCCAATCTCTGGAAAATTGTACTTATGATTGTTTTGAAATAACTTTCCCACAAGGATTTTGAGATTTATTCCAACTAATATTATTCTTCACAGCATAAGGAATATTTTTACTTTTACTCATTTCTCTAATATTTTAAATAAAAGCATCTCGGTAGCATAATGGATAAAGTGCCAGCTCTGAAGTGCGGAAGACCCATCTTCATGAGGTCAAATCTGTCCTCAGATACTCTGTAACCCTAATCAAGTCATTAAACTTCTTTGCCTCAGCTCCTCATCTGTAAAATGAGCTAGAAAAGAAAATGGTAAACCAGCATCTTTGCCAAGAAAAATTAAAATAGGGTCATGAAAAGTAAGACATAACTGAAACAACTGAACAACAACCATAGTGAAAGGATTGCTAGTGAAGGACACTCTTTGAGATTTCATGAGACAAATAGAAATGAAGTGAGAAATTAAATTTAACTAGAGAGCTTTTCTGAGTATTTGATTTCTATTTGATATTCTTAGGAGAATACACACAGGAGGAGTTTTTTTTTAACATTATATCTTGGGAGAAACGTGCAAATTGCCCATAAAAGGAAACTGAACAAGATAATATCACATATGCAAAAAGATAAGAAGTCCATTATAAATAAGTTAAGCCTTTTTCTGCACCAAATCCCCAGAAACTGAGGACAAATGTGTATTTTGCCATGGTACTTAGATATAACATCCAGCCACAAAAATAATAAAAATATGAAAAACTCAGAAAAGAAATGGGGTACAGATATATACAACTGGCTAACATCTGCATAGAAATGATAACTGAATTCATGGAATACAACAATAGTATAAAGTATAAAGAACAATGAACATTATATAGGGATATACAAAAAGTTCACTGTTTCTGCCAATACCAGTTAAAACTGATACATGCATAATGTATAGATTAGAGACTTCAAAGTTTTAAAATAATGTATTTCTGTTCTTTTTTTGGACAATAGCTTTTCATTTTCAAAACATATGCAAAGATAGCTTTCAACATTCATCTCTGCAAAACCCCATGTTCCAAAATTTTCTCCCTCCCTTTCCTTTTCCCCCTCCCCTAGATAGAAAATAATTCTATATATATTATACATCTGCAATTCTTCTATACATAGTTCCACATCTCTCATGCTGCACAAGAAAAATCAGATCAAAAAGGGAAAAAAATGAGAAAGAAAAAAAAAATCAAGCAAACAACAACCAAAAAGGTGAAAACACTATGCACATTCAGTCTCCATAATCCTTCCTCTGGAATGCACCTCTATTAAGATAATTAAGGAAAACATGGTCTTCCTGGAATGAATGAAATGATGTAGTAAAGAGACTTTTTTTTCCCCACTTAAAATATTTTATTTTTTCCAATTATATGTCAAGATAGTTATCAACATTTATTTTTGAAAGATTTTGAATTCCAATTTTTTCTCTCTCCATTCCTCAAGATAAAGAGCAATCTAATATAGGTTTACATGTACAATCAGGTGAACATATTTCCACAGTAGTCATGTTATGGAAAGAAAAAACTAAACAAAAAAGAGAAATGATGAGAAAAAAGTTTAAGTGAAAATAATATAATTCTATCTATATTTATACTCCATAGTTCTTTCTCTAGTCCATCACAAATAATTTGTAATTATCTCTGATCATTGTATTGCTGAGAACAGATTAAATCTATTGTAGTTGATAATCATACAATGTTGTTGCTACTGTGTATAATGTTCTGGTTCTGCTCACATTACTTAGCAACAGTTCATATAAACCTTTTTTTTTTTTTCCCTGAAGTCAGCGGCTCATCATTTCTTATAAAACAATACTATTCCATAACATCATATACTAAAACTTGTTCAGCCATTTCCCAGTCGATGAGCATCCCCTAAATTTCCAATTATTTGCCACCATAACAAAAAAAAAAAAGCTGCTACAAATAGTTTTGTATAGGTGGATCCTTTTTCCTTTTTTGTGCTCTCTTTTGGATATAGACCTAGTAGTGAATTTAATGGATTAAAGGGTGTGCACAGTTTTAAAGCCCTTTGGTCATAGTTCCAAATTGCACTCCAGAGTGACTGGATCAATTCACAACTCTTTCAACAATGAATTAGTATTCCATTTCCTACATCTCTAGCATTTATTGTTTTTCTTTCCTGTCATATTAGCCAATCTGGTAGGTGTGAGGTGGTACATGAGTTGTTTTAATTTGAATTTCTTTAATCAATAGTGATTCAGAATATTTTTTTTCCTATCACTATGCATAGCTTTAATTTCTTCAACTGAAAATTGCCTGTTCATACCATTAGCCATTTATCAGTTGGGGACTGATTTGTATTTTCATCTTGAATATGACTTCATGATATTTGAGTTGTTTCTGTTTGCAGTATTTTCTCCTTAAACTGAAAATTCTGGAATTTGTCCACAATATTCTTTGGAGTTTTCAAGTTAGGAACTATATCAGGTGATTAGTGGATTTTTTTCAATGACTATTTTACCCTCTGGCAAGATTTTACCATCTAGGATATCAGGATAGTATTCTCTGATGATTTCTCAAAAGTTATTATTCAGACTCTTTTTTTTTCATCATGGATTTTAGGTAGTCCAATTGTTCTTAAATTATCTCTCCTGGATCTATTTTTCAGATCAGCTCTTTTTCCAATTTTTCCAATATATTGTCTTCTATTTTTTCATTCTTTTGATTTTGGTTGACTGATTCTTAATGTCTTGTAGAGGCATTAGCTTCCACTTGCTGAATTCTAATTTTAAGGAATTATTTTCCTCAATTAGCTTTTGGTACCTCCTATTACATCTGTCCAATTATATTTGTTAAGGAGTTGTTTTCTTCAGTGGATTGTTTTTCTCATTTTGCCAATTCTATTTTTAGTTTTTTTCCTTGAATCAAATTTTGTGCTTTCTTTTCAAAGCTGTTGACTCTTTTTTCATAATTCTCTCACACACTTTCTCTTCCAAATTTTTCTTTTACCTTTCTTGCTTGATTTTTAAAATCCTTTTTGAGCTTTTCCAAGAGGATTTTTGGGCTTAAGATAAATTCATATTTCCCTTTGAGGCTTCATATATAGAATGGCTGAATAAGTTGTGGTACGTGGAAGGTAATGGAATATTATTTGCCCTATAAAAAATGATGAGCAAGCTGATTATAGGAAGGCTTGGAAAGATTTACATGAACTGATGCTAAACAAAACAAGCAGAGACAGGAATACATTGTACACAATAACAGCAAGAATATGCAATGAACAACCATGAAAGACTTGTTTTTTCTCAGTAGTTCAGTGATCCAAAGATATCCCAATAGACTTTGTTCAGAAAATGCCATCTGCCTTCAGAAAAAAGAATTATGGAGATTGAATATAAATCAACACATGCTATGTTTACTTTTTTCTTTTTTTTTTTCCTCCCCTGGTTTTTACCTTTTGCTCTGATTTTTCTCTCCCAACATGATTCGTAAAGCAATGTGTATTAACAATAAATAAAATTTTAAAAATAAAAAAAGAAGAGTTGAGGATAAAACACTATGATTAAGACAAGAAGAGAATGAAAAACCAATAAACATCTGAATCAATGTAATAAGAAAGAATTGCTTGACAAATGGGAGAATTAGATTATATTCAAAGAAGTTCAATTCAAAGCAATTCAGATCAGTTCAATGGACCTTTATGAAACACTTGTCATATGCAAGGTACTGTGCTGTTCATAGGGCATAGAAATAAACAGATAAAAGTAGTCTCTACCCAAGTAATTTATGTGCCACTGGAAGATACAATTTATAAACAGATAAGTAATTATTAAACTAATTTGCAGATGGAGAGGTATCAACAATTAGGAGTATTAGGAAAGATAATATGAGATAGTATCTTGAAAGAAATTAAAAATTCTAAGAGGTGAGAGTTAATTCTAGGCATGAATGGGTGATTGTTGAATGACAAAGATTGCTATTTCCCAAATTCAATATTCTTTTTCCAAACTGATTAGTTTAATTGAAATGTACTGTGCATAAATATGAGTTTTAGAAAATTCTGAAAAGGTAGACTGTGAAGGATTTTAAGGGACATTCAGTTGGAAAGTTGGTAATGTGCCTCTGGAATTCAGAAAAGAAATAAGAACTAGCTATATAGACTCAGTATCATAAAAACAGATGTGAACACCAACAGGAAGAGTAGAGAAATAAGAGGGTTCAGAACAGCTCTGAGAGGGTTACCTATGGTGAAGAACTATATGATGGTATAAAAAAAGAAATTGAATAAAAGTGATTATATAGGAGAAAAACTTTGAGAGAACATTTTCCTGAGAACCTGAGGAGAGAGCATTTAGGAATAGGGGATCACAGTGGAAGTAGACATAAAGAAGTGATCATCTTTGTCAAAAGCTATAGACATATCTAGGTAGATGAAGACCAAGGAAAAGGCTTTTAATTTAGAAATGAAACAATTGTTAATAAGGGAACAAGAATAAGAAAGAAGCATTTATTAAGTGCCTACTGTGTGCCAGATACTGTGCTTTATAAATATTATCTTATGTGAAAATAATCCTTTATGGGATGAACTCTCCCATAAAACAGAAGCAGATAGCAGAGTGGATTAAAAGCCAAAATCCTACAATATCTTGTTTACAAGAAACACATTTAAAGCATAGTGACACAAAGTGAAGATAAAGGGCTGGAACAGAATCTATTATGCCTCAGGTGAAGTTAAAAAAGCAGGGATAGCCATCATGATCTCAGATCAAGCAAAAGCAAAAATTGATCTAATTAAGACATAAGGAAGAAAACTATATTTTACTAAAGGGTACTGTAGATAATGAAGCAATATCAATACTAAACATATATGTAATAGTGTAACATCCAAATTCCTAGAGAAATAGACAGTAAAACTGAACTAGTGGGGGATCTCAACCATGATCTGTCAAAACTAGATAAATCAAAGCACAAAATAAATAAGAAAGTTATTTCTTTATTTAAATTTAAATTCAATTTATTTAATTATATGTATATATACATATTATAAATACAAATAATATTTATAAATATATTTATGTAAGTTAATTATAAATTAAATTAGTTATTTAAATTAGAAAGAAGCTAAGGAGGTAAACAAAATGTTAGAAAAGTTAGGTATGATGATCTTTAAAGAAAATTGAATGGAGACAGAAAGGAGTTTACTTTTTTCCTACTGGTTCATGGAACTTACACAAAAATTGAACATTAGGGCATAAAAACCTCAAAATGTGGCAGCTAGGTGGCTCAGTGGATAGAGTACCAGCCCTGAAGTCAGAAGAACTTGAGTTCAAATGTGGCTTCAGACACTTCCTGGTGGCATGACCCTGGGCAAATCACTTAATCCTAATTGCCTCCGCAATAAATAAATACCTCAAAAACAAATACAGAAAGGCAGAAATAGTAAATGCATTTTTTTCCAGATCATGATGCAATAAAAATCACATGCAATATAAGGCTAGGAGAAAATGGACCAAAAATTAATTGGAACTTAAATAATCTAATTCTAAATAATGAATGGGTAAAACAACAAATCAAGTCGGATTTATGCCAGAAATGTAGGGCTGGTTCAATATTAGGGAAACTATTAGCATAATTGAATATATCAATGATCACATTAATAAAAATCATATGATTATCTTAATAGATGTAGAAAAAGCATTTGATAAAATCCAACACCCAATACTATTAAAAATAATAGAGAGTATAGGAATAGATGGATAGGTAGCATCTATTTAAAACCATCAGCAAGCATCATATGTAATGGGGACAATTAGAACCATTTCCAATAAGATCAGAAGTGAAATAAGGCTGCCCACTATCACCATTACTATTCAGTATTGTATTATAAATGTTAGCTTTGGTCATAAGAGAAGAAAAATATTAAAGGAACTATACTAGGTCATGAGGAAACCAAATTATCACTCTTTGCAGATGATATGATGGTATACTTACAGAACCCTAGAGAATTAACCAAAAAACTACTAGAAACAATTCACAACTTGAGCAAAGTGGCAGGATACAAAATAAATTCATAGAAATCATCATCAATTTTATGTATTACTAACAATGTCCAGCAGCAAGAAATACAAAGAGAAATTCCATTTAAAATAACTGTTGGTAATATAAAATATTTGGGATCTGTCTGCCAAAGGAAAGTCAGGAACTATATGAACATAACTACAAAACACTTTCCACATAAATAAAGTCAGATCTAGTCAGTTGGAAAAATATCAAGTGCTCATGGGTAGGCCGAGTGAATATAATAAAAATGACAATACTACCTAAATTAATCTACTTATTTAATGCCATACCAATCAAACTCCCAAGAAATCAGTTTACAGATCTAGAAAAAATAATAACAAAGTTCATCTGCAAACACAAAAGATCAAGATTTTTAAGAGAATTAATGGAAAAAAAAACTGTTAATGAAGGTAGCTTAGTTTTGCCAGATCTAAAACTATATTTTAAAGCAGTGGTCATCAAAACTGTTAGGTACTAGCTAAGAAAATAGAGTAATAAACCAGTGGAACAGGTTAGGATCACAGGACAAAATAGTTACTAATTATAGCAATCTAGTGTTTGACAAACCCAAAGATAACAGCTTTGGGGATAAGAACTCACTGTTTTACAAAAACTGCTGAGAAAATTGAAAACTAGTATGAAAACACATACCAAAATAAAATTTAAATGGGTTCATGATTTAGACATAAAGAGTGATATTTTAAGCAAATTAGAAGAGCATAAGATAATTTACCTCTCAGATCTGTGGAGAAGAAAGGAATTTGTGTCCAAAAAAGAACTGGAACTCATAATTGAACACCAGATAGATAATTTTGATTTTATTAAGTTGAAAACCAATGCAGACAAGATTAGAAGGGAAGCAATAAATTGGGAAAACATTTTTACATTTAAGCATTCTGATAAAGCCCTCATTTCTAAAATATATAGAAAATTGACTCAAATTTGTAAGAATTCAAGCCATTCTCCAACTGATAAATGGTCAAAGGATACGAAAAGACAATTTTCAGATGAAGAAATTAAAACCATTTCTAATCACTTGAAAAGGTGCTCTAAATCACTATCAGAGAAATGCAAATTAAGACAACACTAAGACACTACTACATACCTCTCAGATTGGATAAAATGACAGGAAAAGATAATGATGAATGTTGGAGGGGATGTGGGAAAACTGGACACTGATATATTGTTGGTGGAGTTGTGAACAGATCCAGCCATCCTGGAGAGCAGTTTGGAACTATGCTCAAAGCATTATCAAACTATACATACCCTGTGATCCAGCAGTGTTTCTACTGGAATTATATCCCAAAGAGATCTTTAAGGAGGAAAAGGGACCCACATGTGCAAAAATATTTGTGGCAGCCCTTTTCGAAGTGGCAAGAAATTGGAAACTGAGGTGCCCAGCAATTTGAGAATGGCTGAATAAGTTATGGTTATGATGATTTCAGAGAGGGCTGGAGAGACTTCTGTAACTCATACTAAGTGAAATGAGCAGAACCAGGAGATCATTGTACACAGCAAGAAGACTATATGACAATCAATTCTTTCTTTTTTTTAATTTTATTTTTTAATAACTTTTATTAACAGAACCCATGCCAGGGTAATTTTTTACAACATTATCTCTTGCACTCGCTTCTGTTCCAATTTTTCCCCTCCTTTCCTCCACCCCCCTCCCCCAGATGGCAAGCAGATGACAATCAATTCTGATGAATGTGACTCCAAAGTGAGATGACTGATTCTAGTTCCACTGATCTTGTGAAGAAGAGAGCCATCTACACCCAGAGTTAAGACTGTGGGAACTGAATGTGGATCACAACATAACATTTTCACTCTTTTTGTTGTTGTTTACTTGCATTTTGTTTTCTTACTCATTTACTTTATTTTTTTGATCTGATTTTTCTTGTGCAGCAAGAGAATTATATATATTATACATATTGGGTTTAACATATATTTTAACATGTTAAACATATATTGATTTGCTTGCCATCTAGGGGAGGGGATGGAGGAAAGGAGGAAAAAATCTGAAACACAAAGCTATGCAAGAGTTAATGTTGTCAAATTATCCATGCATATGTTTTGAAAATAAAAAGTTTAAAAAAAAACAGAATTCACTTCCTCCCTCACTTCCACATATTCTGGTCATTCAAATTTCAATTTATAGCCAATTTCTACTTAAAGCCTTTCCTAGTTCTACCATTGCTAGAATGTTCCCTCTGAGTTTACCTCCCTTTATGTTGTATATAGTTCATCCCCAATAGAATGTGAACTCTGAAGGTAGGGAACAAGTTTTTGGCGTTCTTTATAGCCAAAAAATGTATCACATCACCAAGCAGTTAATAAAGTGTGAGAATTCAAAAAAAAAAAAAAAAAAGAAAGAAAAAAATCTTTTTAAATTGGTGTTATTTATCATCTCCATTTTACAGTTTATGAAACTGAGGCAGACAGAGGTTAAATGGCTTGTCCAAAGTGACATAACTACCAATTATCTGAGATCAGATTTGATTTCAGATTTTACTAACTCCAGGCTCAATGCTGTAGCTACTGAACTACTTAACAACATTTAAAAAAGGATTTTCAATTTAATGGTGGCATGGAAAGCCAGAGGGCAAGGTAGTGATAAATGAGTGGAAGTGAGCGTAGGCAATGTGTTTAAATGTCTTTTTCTAGGAAGTTGACTAGAAAGGTAGAGGAGAGATTTAGGAAAATAGTTTGAGATGGTAAAATTAAGAGTTTTTAAAAATAAGGAAAACCTGGAATTGCTTGGAATTACAAAAGGACTACATAAGGAGAAACTGAAGATGAAAGGAAACGGATGATAAAAGGATAAAGCTCTGAAATAAGATGAGAGAAGATAAGATAAAAATTAGTCATGGAGTAATATGCTTTTATAGAGGGGAAAATATCTCTGTCAGAGGATATATTAAAGAAGAGGGAAGTTGGTCTCTATTTTGTCAGTAAAATAGAAGGTAAATTCTTCACTGAGAGGGATGATTAAAAGGTGACATAAGACATTTAAAAAAGAAAAGCAAGTTTGGAATATTTACTGTGAGATGTACAAGAGAGTAAATTTTTAAAAAATCAAGAATTTGAGGGTAGCAAGAAAGTTTTTTAAAATTGCAATTACCCAGTCAATATATTTTCTGAATTCCTTGAGTAGTAAAATGATGGCTTATTTCCAATATCGAGTTTGACAAGACAAGAGCAGCAGTTATAAAAGGGATATAAAAGGATAGTAAGCAGGATATAGTTGAATTCTGTGTAACTTTAACTATGGGGCAAAATTTCAAAAGGAAGAAAATAAGTTAAGAGCAGAAGCAATTGATTGGGAGCATGAAGAGGGAATAGAATGATGGGTATTCTCAGTGAGAATAAATAGGCTTGGGAGAAAAGTAAAGGAGAGACAGAAGGATGTAAAAATAGGGTACGGAGTTGAGTTAAATTAGCAGTTGATGCTAAAGACAAGAGGTTTGAAGTTTTTGTTCTATTGGGTACAGGAAGGAGATCAAAGAATGGACAAGAGAAATGTTTGCTATGAGTGAGAAAATAATAAGACTTATTATCAATGAACTAGTTAACCCTTACTTGCTCCATTTGTCTCTTCCGAAGAATGATCTCTGAACTTGGTAAAACAGGGAAATTTTGGTTAATAGGAAGTTGAAACTCAGATAATCGAGTCTTTCTTAGTGAATTCAAATAAGCAGGTCCAGATGATTTGCATCTTAGTAAAGGCAAGTATAATTGCTAACTCATTGTTGGTGTCATTCAAAAGTCATTAAAGAATTGGAGAAGTGTTGTGGGACAAGAAAAGGAAATGAATTTTTTTTAAAAGAAGAGAGTTGGTAAAGCCTATAAACTATGGTAAATGGTTAATCGTTTTACATTATTTGCTATCAAAATTTTTGAATTTTGTAAGCATTTAGAGATAATTTTTGAACATTCAGAAGGAAGTCTTATGGTTACTGAAATCAGCATGGCTTCATTAAAATGTTATACTAGGCTATTGTCATTTCCTTTCTTAATGCAGTAACTAAAATGGTAGATTAGGGTAAAGGAGAAAACATTGTATATTTGGAGTTTAGCAATGCATTTGACAAAGTTTCTTATACTATTCTGGTGAACAAAATGTAGAGATGATAGTACCCTGGTGGATAATATCCTTAGGAGGTTTGGAACTGGTTAAATGACCATGAAGAGTAATTATTAATTTATCTTTGTTAAGTTTTGAAGGAAATTGCTAATTAAACATTTTAGGGATGTTCTTGGTCCTTTCTATCAATGATGTAAATAAAAGGCTAGATGATGTATTTGTAGAAGATACAAACTTTAGTGACTATAGTTGATAATAAAGATGAATAAATATGAAAATGTCGTTGGTACTGATTGTCAATGTAGATGATGAAGTGTCATATGGACTCAAATGTAGGTTTTTAAAAATATTTTATTTTATTTTATTTAATAATAACTTTATATTGACAGAATTCATGCCAAGATAATTTTTTTTTACAACATTATCCCTTGCACTCATTTCTGTTCTGATTTTTCCCCTCCCTCCCTCCACCCCCTCCCCTAGATGGCAAGCAGTCCTATATATGTTAGATATGTTACAGTATATCCTAGATACAATATGTGTTTGCAGAACCGAGCAGTTCTCTTGTTGCACAGGGAGAATTGGATTCTGAAGGTACAAATAACCCGGAAAGAAAAACAAAAATGCAGATAGTTCACATTTGTTTCCCAGTGTTCTTTCTTTGGGTGTAGCTGCTTCTCTCCATCATTTATCAATTGAAACTGAGTTAGGTCTCTTTGTCCAAGAAATTTACTTCCATCAGAATACATCCTCATACAATATCGTTGTCGAAGTGTATAATGATCTCCTGGTTCTGCTCATTTCACTTAGTATCAGTTCATGTAAGTCTCACCAGTCCTCTCTGTATTCATCCTGCTGGTCATCAAATGTAGTTTTGATTGCTAACATCTGCCATATTGCATAACTATTTTCTTTTAAAAAGCACAAATTATTAATAAATTTTGTTTTGACATAATGAATACTCCCCCAAAAACTCTTAAGAAATTGGTTTCTACCAAATTATATTTTCCCAACAAAATACTTACTATGTTGATGCTTAAAAAAAAAGAAAGAAAGAAAGAAAAAAAGAAAGAAAGAAAGAAAAGGAAAGAAAAAAAAAGATGTGTTCATTAAATTTGAGAGCATGGTACAAAAAGATTCCCTATCCTCTCAAGTGTTTTTATTAGGAATGGATGTTGAATTTTATCAAAAGCTTTTTTCTGCATCTATTGAGATGATCATATGGTTTTTGTTAATTTGGTTATTGATATAGTCAATTATGCTAATAGTTTTCCTAACATTGAACCAGCCCTGCATATTCAAGCTTTCTTGATGAAAAGAACAGACCTTCATAAAAATTTTGACTTTCAAATACAAGAAGCTAAAGAAGCATAAAAAGATAAACAGGAAAGGAAAATATGAGAGACTTAATAATGTTAAGCTAAATGGGAAAATGATACTTGTAACTCATAAGGACTTTCTTATTGTTAGAATGCTTAGAAGGTGTATACATAGTCAGAAGGTCCAGTTTGAGTTGAAAATGAAGGAATGATATCTTTAAAAAATAAAATTAAAGAGTGAGAAAGAGGAATACATTAGAAGAAAGGAAAAGTGACAAGTAGAATGGGATGAATTATTTCATTTAAAAGAGGCAAGTAAAAACCTTTACAGGAAGAGAAAGATAGTGGTGTGATGATAATGGTGGAGGGGGGAGTGAGTAAATCTTACTCTCATCAGAATTGGCTCAAAGAGAGAAAAATACACATACTCTATTAGGTATAGAAATCTATCTTATCATACAGAAAAGTAGAAGAGAAAAAGAATGGGGGTGATATAAAAGAGGACAGATTGGGGGGAGGTAGTAATCAGAATCAAAACACTTTTGAGGGTGAACAGGATGAAAGGAAAGAGAGAATAGAATAAATAGGATGAGAAATAAGATCTGAGAAAAAAAAATTTGAAGTAAGTTTCTCTGATTTAGGCTTCATTTCTCAAATATATAGAGGACTAAGTCAAATTTATTTTAAAAAGGAGCTATTCCCCAATTAATAAATGATTAAGAATTATGAAGTTTTTAGATAGTGTAATCAAAATGATCTATAACTATATGAGAAGATGATCTAAATCACTGTTGATTGGAGGAATGCAAATTGACTAATAGGACAGTGATGAGAAAGAGAAATTTATGGGATCTGAGAAAAAAGAGTGCATTAATGTACTATTGATGGAATTGTGAACTGATTCAAATATTCTTTAGAGTAATTTGGTACTATGCCCAAAAGGCTAAAAAATTGTGCATGTCCTCTGACCTAATAATAATATACCTACTAGGTGTATATCCAAAAAGAATTTAAAAAAAAAAGGGAAAAAAAGAAACCTATATTTATGAAAACATAGCAGCTCTTTTCTGGTGGCAGGGAGATGGAAATTGGGGGAATCAATTAAAGAATGGCTGAACAAATTGTACTATATGATTGTAATAAAATACTGTTGTGCTATATGAAATTCTGAGAAAAAACTGGAAAGATTTCCATGAGCTTCTGCAAAGTGAAATGTACATGTACAAAACAACAACAATATTGTGAGATGATCAAAGGTAAATGACTAAGCTATTCACAGCAATACAATACTTCAAGACAAAACTGAAGGACTTGTGAAGAATGCTATCCATTATTAGACAAAGAACTGATAATATCTAAATCCAAATTGAAACATACATTTTTTAAACTTTATTTTTCTTGAGTTTTTTTTTTTGTTGTTGTTGTTGTCGTTTTATTTTGCAGACATGTTTTCTTTTACAACAGGATTAATATGGAAATGTTTTGCCTGACTACACATACATAACCTATATTGAATTACTTGCCTTCTCATTGAGGAGGGGAGGGAAGAAAGAAGGAAAAGAATTTGGAACCCTGATTTTGAAAAAGGATGTTGAAGATTGTTTTAACATGTAATTGGAGAAAAAACAAAATATTTAATAAATTTCAAATAAAATAAATTGATTATACAAGTTCACAGCTCACAAAATCACAAAGAATTTAGCTGCACTTCTTTTAAATATGGATGGGATAGAAGAGTGGGGAAATTATTGAATTAATATGGTTGACATGATCAGACCTGAACATTAAGAAGATTGCTCCAACAGCTAAGTAGAGAATGAGTTGGAGTAGAATGTTAAGAAAGGAAAAAAAAAAAAAAAAAAAAAAAAAAAAAAACTCTTTTGCAAACAGCCTCAAGCCATATGGTCCTATAGCAAAAGTGAAGAAGTCTTTTGAAGAGGAGCTCAATGTGGTAAAGTGTAAATAAAGCACTGACTATAATATCTAAGGACTTGGATTCAGATCCTGTTTCTGTGATCTTGTGTAAATTATTAATCTCTGTATGTCTCAATGTTCCCATCTAATAATAATAACAATATCTAGCATGTATATTTCACTTGCTGTGTACCAGGTACTGTGCAAAGCACTATACATATGTGATCCCCATAACCATCTTGGTTAGTAGATATCATTATTATCCCCTTTTTGTAGATGAGGAAGTTAAGGGAAATAGATGGTAAGTGGCTTAACCAGTGTTACACAACTAGGATGTCTCTGAGGCCAGATTTGAATACAGACCTTCCTGACAATTTCTGGGTTCCTTTCCATCCTATTATCTACTTATAACTTCCAGTTCTAAATCTTGATTATATTCCCTATCCTTGCTTCGAATGGTAAGTTGTCCACTACTTAATAGTTTTAAAGTTACTTTATTTCAATTCTATTCAGCAAATAGAAATGAAAGTTTCTACCTCTTTGGATCATAGTTATTATTTCTTAACTCTTCCATCTCACACATCCAATCTCTTGGCAAGTGCCATTGGTACTACATTTCCAATGTTTTTCCTATATGCCCTGTTCTTTTTGACACTGTCACCATCCTAGTATAATTCCTTGTCACCATATGCTAAGACTATTATAAAAGCCTGTTTTTTCATCTTGTCTTAAACTACTTTTCACTCTAGCCTATCCTACACTCAGATATCAAAATGATCTTCTTAATGGTCTGGTCATGTCAACCATATAAATTCAATTAATTTCAGTGGCTATTACCTCCAGAATCAAATAAAAAAAAATCTTCTTATAATCTTGTCCTTTCCTACTTTTCCAATCTTCTTAATACCCTACTGCTTTTCTACATAATCTGGTAATGTTTGCTTCCTTGCTTCCTTGCACATGACATTCCATCGCCTGATCCATGAATTTTCTTTATAATTATAATTATTATTATTATATCTTTTTATTTACAAAAATTACAAAAATACAAAAATATTTACAAAATTTACAAAAATTTACATACAAAAATATGCATGGGTAATTTTTTAACATTGACCCTTGCAAAACCTGTTCCAAAATTTCCCCTTTTTCTCCCCACCCCCTCCCCTAGATGGAAGGTAGTCCAATACATGTTAAATATGTTAAATTATATGTTAAATCCAATATATGTACACATATTTATACAATTATCTTGCTGCATAAGAAAAATCGGATCTAGACATAAGAAAAAAAACTGAGAAGGAAAACAAAAATGCAAGCAAACAATAACAGAAAAAGTAAAAATGCTATGTTGTTGTCCCCACTCAGTTCCCATAGTCCTTCCCTGGGTGTAAATGGCTTTCTTTGTTACTGGACAATTAGAACTGGTTTGAGTCAACTCATTGTTGAAGAAAGCCACATCCATCAGAATTTGATCCATGCATTTTCAAAGGGCATCATGTATGCCTAGAATCTTCCCTCTTCCTTCCCCTCTCTGCTTTTATTTCTTTGGTTTCCTTCATGTTTCATCTAAAATCCCTCCTTTGGCAAGAAGCCTTTATATTCTCTTAAAGCTAATGTATTCTCTCTGAGATTATCTCCATTTTATCCCCTATAGAATATGTTTGCACAGAGTTGTTTGCATGCTGTGTTTCACTTTATATTGTGAACTCCTTAAGGGCAACAACCATGTTTACCTTTATTTGCATTCTCAGGATTTATCACAGTGCTTGACCCATAGTAAAAACTTAATACATGCATGTTGATTTAACTTAACAGGAAGTTGGTAAGAAGACAATGTTAATAAAAATGGAACTGAAGCCAATTTTGATAGATTTAACTGTAATAAAATTTGCACTTTAAATCTAGACTAAATGAGGTAAAATAGACTTTGGATGGAACTATAAGGGAGGCTGGAAAGAGGGGAAATCCAGGAACTTTTCTTGCATGTTCAAAATTGACTCAAAGGTTTTGAATGGTAACTCAGTTCAGAGTGCCACCTGGTGATTTGTACAGAGATTACATCATTCCACCCACCCACTTGTATGCATAGAGAAAATATGGAAACCCTTGTAAAGATGGATCATTTCTTGTTCTCCAAAACCAGTAGAAGCTCTAGGTCAAAGGATAGGAACAATTTAGTAATCTGTGTTATGCAAATTATTTTCCAGAACAAGTCAACTAAATTGCAGCCTGACCAATTATAATTTAGTGTAATCCATTAGAGTGATCCACCAGACCACTGGAGAATGAAATGGCAAACCATTCCAGTATCTTTGCAAAGAAATTTCCATGGATAATATAAAATGATAAAATAAATGATATTAGATGATGATCCCCTTGGATTAGGTTTCCAAAACAGTACTTGGGAAGAACAGAGGACAACTATAAATAGTTCCAATATTAATGAATCAGCTAGGTCAAAGTCGAAAGGAAGCTCAGCTGCAAATATGTCTGGTGACAAAAGGAAAGTCTTATATTGTAAAACTCAACATTGCAAAGGAACCTAGAATGTGTGATCTATGAACCAAGATAAATTGAGTGTGGCCAAATAGGAGATGGTAAGATTAAATATGTGATATCTTGAGGGTCAATGAATTTAAATGGATGGGAATGGGTGAGTTCAATTCACATGATCACTATATGTATTGCTTTGGGCAAGAATCCCTTAGAAGAAATGTAGTAACTCTTATAGTCAATAAAAGGATAAGAAAAGCTTAATGGAGTATAATTTCAAAAATGACTGAATCATAACTATTCTTTTCCAAGGAAAACCATTCAACCTCACACTAATACAAGTGTGCTCCAACCACTAATGCTGAAGAGGCCAAGTTTGATCAATTCTATGAAGACCTACAGTTTCTTCTAGAAACAACAAAAAGATGTCACATTCATCACAGAGCATTGGAATCCTAAAGGAGGATATCAAAAGATATTTGGAATAATAGGCACGTTTGGTCTTAGAGTATAAAATGAAGCAGACAGAGACTAATAAAGTTCTGTCAGAACAACACTGTACATAATAAACACTCTTTTTCAATAACCCAAAAGACAATTCTACCCCTATACAACACCAGGTGGGTAGTATACAAATCAGATTAGTTATATACTTTGCAGCCAAAAGTAAAGAAACTCTCTACAGTCAGTTAAAACAAGACCTGGAGCTGACTGGATCAGTTATGAGCTTCTTATTGGAAAATGCAGATTTAAATTGAAAAAAGTAGAGAAAACATCAGATAATATGACCTAAATAACATCCCTTAGAAATATAAAGTAGAAGTAAGAAATAGACTAAAAAGAATAGATCTGGTAGCTAGAGTGCCTAAAGAACTATTGTGTAAAGGGCAACTACAACAACAAAAACTCAAAAGGATAAGAGAGCAAGAAAACAAAAATAACTGTCTGGTGAAGCTTTACAAATAGCAGAGCAAGAAGGAAAGCAAAAGGGAAAGATGAAAAGGAAAAATATACTTAGATGAAAAGGAAAGATAATTCCAAAGAATAGCAAGGAGAAATAAGGTTTTCTTAAATGACCAATGCCAGGAAATAGAAGAAAATAATACAATGGGAAGGACAAAAGATCTATTCAAGAAAATTAAAGCTATCAAGGATAAGTTTCATACCAAAAGAGGGCATAAAAAAGAGAAAAGTGAAAGGAATTTAATAGAAGCAGAAAACAATTCTTGCTTTTATACTCAGCATCCATAGCTGTATCTCTCCTCTAACCAAAGGGCTAGAGGGTGAAACAATAAACCCCCTCCAAAGCCCTTTACAAAGGGCTTAGGATTTTCCAGCTAGCTTCATTTTAGCTCATCTTCTTGGTTTCAATTTCATGAGTATCATGCCCCATTAGCTAGATGCCCTGCTTTCCAACTTCCTTTTAAGTATTGTCTTCCCCCATTAGATTATAAGCTCCTTGAGAACAGAGATTTTTGTTCTCTTTCTTAGTTGCTTCCCCAATGATTAGACAATCTCTGGCACATAGTAAGTACTAACACATAATTTGACTGTTAACTTTTCTGATTCATATATTCCCCTTCCATTAATAATTATGGTTGTAGTGTTGTAGTTAAGTTTTCCTTCCATAAAAGTCTGTTAAAAAATTCCTTTTCTTAAAAAAAAAAATTAGCACTAGGCACTTGTAATTATGTGGTGCAAAATAATCTCTTCCCTTTTTTCTCCATTCCTTTTTCTTTTTTCCTTTGCTTCCCAACTTAGGTTAGAATCACTAAATTTGCCCCACAAAGTTTTAAAATTTTCAGGGGAAGGAGCAAAATGGGAATGATAGTAAGCAACTTCCCATACTTATTGTTCGCTTTCTTTGAAGTGATTTCTCTTCCTTAATTATTATTTTCGAGCTGAGACATCTTTTCCTCTCTTCTTATCCCATCCTAGCCACTTGCTCACTTTAGTCTATTTGTACTGCTATCATTTTTTTTTTGCCTTCCTAGAGTAATCACTGATTCAAATGCTATTCATCATATCTCCCTCTCATCATCTTTCTACATTGAATGTTCAACTATGTTGCCTTTTTTTTTTTTTAATTAAATAGTAAGTCTTTTTATTCCTCTTGTCCTCTGGAGCATCTGTTTTAGAATGACCAGTCCAAGAGGTTGTATTTCTTTGATACTATAATGGTTGTTGGGTGATTAAGGACTAAGAAGTAATAATAGCATTGTTTCCAATTTTCAGTATATTTGTACTGAATCTTTTCCTAGACCATCTGAATTTTGCAATTTTGATTTTTTTAAAAAGTTTCTTTACTATATTTGCATTTCAACTACTCTACCCAAATTCTTATTTTCTTCCCCTCACCAAAACAAATCAAACAGCAACAACAACAACAACAACAACAAAAAAAAACACTTGAAAGTCAATTTGGAAAAAATATCTATTTTTCCATTTAGAATTATGCTTAATATAGAAAGATGAATTATCCCTATGTACATGTGTTTTTCCATGCTCACTGGCATTGCATATTCCCATTTTTTCCTCTCCTTTTCAATAAACATGTGTTGCCCTGAGTAATTCTGATTACAATTCCTTAATAAATACCTGTCTCTCATGATCACGTGAAATTTTTTTTCTTTAACCTGGAAAATCTTGAGCTTCACAACCTCATGTCTGAATGAGTTATAGTTCTGATTTTCGGTGCCATTCTATGGATTTTATAGCTGTATTTTTGTTTCTAATATTCCTAGGCAACTTTATTATTTTTTTAATATACTATTCAAATTTTTTGCCTCATCCTGCTTTTTTTCAATGACAAGTCAAGAATTCTAATATTCTTACTTTTTAAACTATTTTTTGTTTGTTTTTCCTATTTCTCACCTTTTCTTTAAATTTAACTTTTTAAAAAAAATTCTGCTCTATAAAGTCTTATTCCATCATTCCTCTTTCTTTTTTTGAGGAATTTCTTCTGCATCCTTTTTTTGGATGGTCACTGTATTGTTAAAATTTTTCCATCATTCATTCTAAGATGTCAATTTTTTTTTAGTTTTTGATTAATATATTTTCCATTTAGAATTTTGCTTAACATTGGGGGATGAATTATTCTTAGGGGTACAGGTTTTTTCTTACTGACATACCACTTTGCAACTTTATTATTATATTTTAACTCTTTTATTAATTCTTTCCAATAGTACAATTATACTAGTGGCCAAATCATAATCATTTTTGGGATTCTCATTGTAGATATTATAGATTTATTATCTTCTTATGGATGCTTCTCCTGCCAAACTTTTACTCTATAGATATTTCTTCAATATATTAGCAGTTGTCATTTGCTTGCTAATTTGCCTAATCTCTCAAGTTGATTTTCCTGTCAAAATTTCATTATGAGAGCTTTCTTCCTTTCTCATTTTTAAATTCTTATCATTCTTTTACTTTATTTGGTACATTTTTAAATGTTTTGAAATTGTGAATTGAAATTGGACACATTCTAAACTGCTTGCATTTTTGTTTTTCTTCCCGGGTTATTTATACCTTCTGAATCCAATTCTCCCTGTGCAACAAGAGAACTGTTCGGTTCTGCACACATATATTGTTTCTAGGATATACTGTAACCCATTTAACATGTATAGGACTGCTTGCCATCTGGGGTAGGGGGTGGAGGGAGGGAGGGGAAAAATCGGAACAGAAATGAGTGCAAGGGATAATGTTGTAAAAAATTACCCTGGCATGGGTTCTGTCAATAAAAAGTTATTAAATTTAAAAAAAGAAAAAGAAATTGGACACATTCGCAACTTCTTTTTATTGGTAGAATTCTTTGTCTCCATAATTTTTTTTAATATGTCAACTTGTTGGAATAGTATATGCCACTAAACCAGGATATAGATGAAGGTAGTATGAGCTTTGATAGATTAGTGCCTATGGAAATATCAGAGATATTTTTCTTTTCTATTGAATAGACTTAATAAATATAGGGATATCAAGGTAAAGACCAAATTGAGCAATTTCTTTGGTCAGTTAAATGTACCTACTGTCTCTCATAACCACTGGAGAAAATTATTCTGACATATCAGTAAATCAGCGAAATTAATTAGATTGACAATAAGAAAACAATTAAATAAAGCTAGGAGCTGATTTTCAAAGAAAAATAATAAAAATGAATAAACAATTGGTTAATGTGAGTTTAAAAAAAAGATAAAAACTAAATTTTTACTATCAGAAATGAAATTAACACCAATGAAGAGGAAATTGAAGCAATTATTAGAACTTATTTTTCTCAATCATATGCCAATAAATCTATCAATATAAGTGAAGTGGATGAATAGTTACAAAAATATAAATTGCCCTAGTTAGCAGAAGGAAATAGAATACTTAAATAATTCTATCTTAGAAAAAGATAAAACATCTCAAGGACCAGATGAATTCACAAGTGAATTCTGCAAAACATTAAAAGAACAATTAATTCTAATACTACATAAACCATTTTGAAAATTAGGCAAAGAAATCTCACCTAATTCTTTTTACAAGATAAATATAATATTGAAACCTAAATCATGAAGTAAACAGAGAAAGAAAGTCATAGACCAATTTCCTAATGAATAATGATACAAATATTTTAAATACAATTATAGCCAAGAGATTATAGCAATATATTACAAATATCATGCACTATGATCAGGTGGGAGTTATGCCAGGAATGCAGGGCTGGTTCAATATCAAAAAAACAAACAAACAAAACTGTTAGTGTAATTGACTATATCAAAAACAAAAAGAACAAAAGCATGATCATGTGAATAAATGTAGAAAAGGCTTTTGACAAAATAAATATTCATTCCTATTTTTAAAAAAAATACTAGAAAACACAGGAATAAATGGAGCTTTACTTAAAGTCATAAATAGTATTTATTTAAAGCCAACAGCAAGCATTATTTGGGATCGCATAAACTAGAAACCTTCCCAGTAAAATCAGGGTTGAAGCAAGGTTGTCCACTATTATGTACTAGAAATGCTATCTATAATAACTAGAGAAGAAAAAAATTAAAGAAATTAGTATAGGCAACGAGAAAACAAAATTATCACTCATTGCAGAAAGTATGATGTTATACTTAGAGAATTTTAGTCTCAATTAAAAAACTAGTTAAAATAATTAACAACTTCAGCACATAAAGAAAACATTCAAATCATCAACATTTCAATATATTACCAACAAAGTTCCACAGGAAGAGATGTAGAAATTCCATTTTTAAAAAAACTGCCAAGACAAGCCTAGTAACTCTATAGATATCATTACAAAACACTTTTCATACAAATAAAGTCAGATCTAAACAACTGGAAAATATTAATGAATCAATGAATCAAAAAGTCAAGGAAGTCAGCCTAGCAATACCAGATCTCAAACTGCATTACAAAGCAGTAATCATCAAAACAATCTGGTATTGGCTAAGAACTAGAGTGGTGGACCTATGAAATAAATTAGGTACACAATACACAGCAAATGAACATAGTAATCTTCCATTTAATAAATGCAAAGATCTAAGTGGGACAAGAACTCACCAATGACAAAAACTGATGAGAAAACCAAAAAGCAGTCTGGAAGAAAGTAGGAACATTCAAACATCTTACATACTATACTAAGACAAAGTCAAAATTTGTACATGATTTAGACCTAGAGGAAGATACCACAAGCAAATTAGGACATCATGGAATAGTTTACCTGTCAAATCTATGGATAATAGAAGAATTTATGACAAAAGAAATAGAATTATAAGAAGTAAAATGAATGTCTTGATAACATTATATTAAAAAGTTTTCAGTCAAACTTTTAAACTTAATATTATCAAAACTGTTTGTTTACAAATACAATGCAACTAAAATTTAAAAGAAAGCAGGAAACTAGAGAAAATATTCTACCAGAGAAAATTTCTCTGGTAAAGGCCTAATTTCTCAAATATGTAGAGAAATGAGTCAAATCTATAGGAATACAACTCATTCATCAATGAACAAATGGTCAAGGATATGAACAGGCAATTTTCAGAAGAAGAAATCAAAGCTATTTGTAGTCATATAAAAAATGTTCTAAATTGCTGTTTATTAGAGAAATGCACATTAAAACAATTATATGGTACCACCTCACACCTATCAGATTGATAATATGACAGAAAAGAGAAATAACAAATGTTGAAGGAGATGTAGACAAATTAGAATGCTAATGCACTGTTGGTAGAGCTATGAACTGATCTGACCTTTCTGGAGAGTAATTTAGAAATATTTCTGTAGAGGGCTATAAAACTGGGTATACCAAAGGGCTATAAAACTGGTTGTATATATATATATATCTATATATCTATCTATATCTATATCTATATATCTATATCTATATCTATATACGTATATAGATATATCTAGATATGTCTATATATCTATATACGTATATAGATATAGATATAGATAGATTGACATATTGATATATATAGATATATTGATATATATTGACCAGAAATCCAACTATTCAGTCTGTAGCCCAAAGAAATTAAAGGAAAATTAAAAGGACCTAGATGTTCAAAAATATTTATAGCAACTCTTTTTGTGATGGTCAAGAACTGATAATTGAGGAGATGCCCATCAATTAAAGAATGACCAAATAAGTTGTGGTATATTTGTGATAGAATATTATCAAGTGTTAAGAAATGATGAACAGGATAGTTCAGAAAACACCTGGAAAGACATATTTGAATTGATGCAGAATGAAGTAAGCAGAACCAGAGAAAGTTATTCATAACAATATTATGTGACGATTATCTGTGAATGACTTAGCTCTTTTCAGCAATACAATGATCCAAGACAATTCCAAAGGACATAAAATCAAAAATTCTATTTTTCTTCAGAGAGAGAATTAACAGAGTGTGAGTGTATATTGAAGCATAGTTTTTAAAAATTTTTTCTCTTTGTCTTTTTGTTTGTTTTTTTGGTCTCTCTCTGTGTGTGGTTGTTGTTGTTTTTTGTTAGTTTGTTTTTTGCAACATGGCTAAGTGGAAATATGTTTTGCATGACTGCACATATGTAAGTCTATAGCAAATTGTTTTCCTTCTCAGGGAAAGAGAAAATTTGGAGCTCGAATTTTTTTAATGTTAAAAAATGTCCAAAAATGTCTTTATATATAATTGAAAAAAATAAACTATTGAACCATGAAAAAAAAAAAAAAGACAAAGTACTGTTCCTTTTTTCCCAACCTAGAGAATCTTGAAACATTAAATTTCTTAAACATTTAGATACGCTGGGGGCCTTTCATTCTGACAATATTCATTTTTGAAGATCATCTTCTATTCATTGCTCTTTTATGCCTCCCTGGGAGCCCGTTTTGATGAATGCCACTATGCCTGCCAACTTATCCATTGTATGTAAAGGTTTAGATGGTGGTAGTGAATAGTGAGGATCTTCAGAAATTAATAGATGTTGCAGAATTAGAATTCTCTGTTTCTTTTAAACGTAGTATTGCATCTCCTGCAGAGGAAGTAGAAAGTGAGATGAGCATCAATACAGACAATAACATACAATCAGTACAATGCCCAGTAGGCTCATATTTCCTTGGTTCTTTCAAGGGGTAACATCGAGATTTTACTACTGCAAAAATTAGAAGGCCAATATTTTAAAAGTCATCTGAGACAAGTACCTCCAAATGTTGGTCAAATTGCTTAGGGTGGGTTTATGAAAGTAATCTTAAAAAGACAGAGTTAACACTGGACTTGGGGTGTGGAAATAAGTTCAAATAACACCTTAGAGATTTTACTTTACCTGTATGATTAGGAACTAATGATTTAACAACTCAGAGCTTCATTCTCCTCATCTATAAAATTGGGCTACTAATATTTGCAGTATCTCTTTTAGAGATTACTATTAAAAAATTATTATGAGTGCTCAGAGTAAGAAAAGGGCAACATTACTAAGTGGTTGGGGAGGTAAAATGGGGGCAAAACCAAAAACTCTCCAAATTTGCCAGGGATCATAACATTTTACAGTTGCCACAGAACTGTCAGGTTCAATGACTTCAATGAATAGTGACATAGCTACAGATATCTTAAATTCACTATAGCATTTATTGAATAGCATAGAAACCACCAAGAGAGTAGTTGCCTCACATAAGGACAACAACATCTTCTAAGCTCCTGCTTTGGTTAGCTTTGGAAAAGTGAATCTGCAAGATTATATAAGTGAACCCCAGACAACGAGCTGGCTCTGAATGTCTCAGGGTCAGGTTGGGATGGGAATGGGGGAAGAGTTTTCCATAGATAGGTAAAAGAGCTCCATGCTCCAACTACTTTTGAATTTGTGAATCATGGGATCAGATAAGCCTAAACCAAAATACTAATTGAATTTCTTTGGACTCAAGACCCGAACTAATGGATATTTACCCAACAATCCAGACATCTCTATTTATATATCCTTCCTCCTCTTCTAAATAAAGGAATTTTTTAAGGATGAAAGTATCTGAAACTGAATTTGAAGTAAATGGAGGAGTATAAATCGACAGCTCATTAGGCAAATTAGTATCAAAGATTTCGGAAAAAAGGATTGAAAGGAATGGGTATCCAGTTCAACACTCTGTACAGTATAAGTATCCCAGCAACAATATCCCTAAGAATTCTTTCGATTCAATTTGGCATTTATTAAATCTCTATTTTTTATGTAAGATGTTACAGTGTCCATTGTCAAGTAGCTTTCAGTATAGTGGGAGAATAAAATATAAATTAAAGTGATATGTTAATATAATTCTTATATAAATTAGATTAAGCAAAGTATATAGGGGCAGTTTGAATGCCTTGACATCCTGTCATGCATTAGACATGGCCTGAGCAAATGACTGGAAGTGGAAGACTAACTCAATTACTTTAAAAAATTGAAATTCTCTAAGGACCTATGATCTAGTATATAAGCCACTAAAGTTAAAGGATATCAAGACCCTACTATGTGTTATCCCAAGATTGATCTAGGACAGATTAGTATGAGGATAACTCAGCAGTCTTGCTGTTTCCTCAATTATAGGGGTGGACAGGCAAGTCCTGCCATGGATTTCCATGGTTTAAATGTCAAGCTGAGGTTTTATCCTCATGTCTCCTCTACAAGTCATTTAAAGCCCTTTATAACCTAGACCCTTCTACAATTCATTTCACATTATATCCATTATAAATCAATATAATTGATTTCCTTTGAAATCCTATGTATTTTTCTTTTATGCATTTAAAAATACTATTCTGAGAAGGGATCCATAAATGTTTCAACAGAATGTGAAAAAAGTTAGGAATTTCTGTTCTAACTCTAAATTTTGTGAAAGTCAAGGAAGGAACCAGGATATCAGACCCTTTATTATTTTCCATTAAAGTCTTCACAGAGATACATATTCACCAAGATTCTGCTAGTGATATGTAAGCCCCTGAAAATCTTCTGAAGGTAGAAAGGCTTAGAGTACAGACCAGGTAATATATATTATCTATTTTCCATGTTTGAAGGAGTTCATTGTTTCCACTCTAACTCACATGAGTCCCAAGTTCAAAGCTGCATTTTAGTGAGATTTAATCAGGCAGGCAGGGCATC
Organism: Antechinus flavipes; assembly: GCF_016432865.1. Lineage (NCBI taxonomy): Eukaryota > Metazoa > Chordata > Mammalia > Dasyuromorphia > Dasyuridae > Antechinus > Antechinus flavipes. The sequence goes on along the minus strand of NC_067398.1, from coordinate 71,748,404 downwards.
CAGGATGCAAAATGGAAAGAATACCAGGCCAGGAGTCAGGAAGAATTCAAATCCAGCCTCAGACATTAGCAATGTGATCATGGGCAAGTCACTTAACTCTGTATGGCTCAGTTTAAAATGTAAAATGCCAAGAAACTCCCAAATTGGATTACAAAGACTTATATATAACTGAAACAACTCACTAACAACAAAAAGTCAAAAAAGCAAATAGAAGAACACAAATAAACAATAACAAAAACTCAGCTCTCTTCTATTGCACAGATATGTGCAGATGTTCATTAAAATCATGTCATCAATGAGAACAGCTCTTTGGCCGTAAGCACCTGTCTAGGTTAATACTATCACACTTCAGAGTAAGAGTGAGGAGTACAAACACATCTATATAAATATATATGTATGTATTATGTGTCTATGTGACATAAAATATTTAAGTGCTACCTATTATTATTATTGCTTATTTTGGAGTGAGTTATATTTCTCTAAAGAACAGAACTGTAATTATAGTCCTATTTTTATTCCTGATCCCTATATTACTATTATTAGGGGCTCTACATGTACCTTAAATTTCTATCTCTGCCTTGTGGTATGGTCAGTCTTGTAGATACAAGCCTGGGGAAAACAAGTTCACCTAAAGATGATTCATTGTTATCTTCACAATGCCTGACACCATAGTATGAATGGAATTAGCCTTCAGTGAGATAGGTGATTTATTTTTAACTAACCAATGAAAGAGTAGTAACATCTTTCAAGTGTGGAAAAACTTTTTTTTTCTTTTTAAAGTATAAAAACTCAACAATGACCCAATATTTTTAAAGGGACACTTCATTGCTTCATCACTTCAGTTTCCTGAAATGATGTGTCAAGTCTAGTTTGCCTTCCACTGCTGAATCTTGGGTACAAATAACACATTTTCTAAGAATGTACCATATATCATTTGATATCTCCATTATCTTTGTGTATCTATGCTGTGCCATTTTTCTTATCTATGAATTACACAAAGGGAAGAGTTTTGTTATTTTTTTTTAATTAGGTGTCCTGAGGTACTGTGCTAAATAAGCACTTAAGAAATATTTTCTCATTTGAGTCTAATAACAATTCTAGTAGTTGTCCTAGGAGAAGGAGTTGTAACATTTTATAGGGGAAGAATTGAAGCAAATAGATATTAAATGCCTTATCTAGGATTACACAACTAGTAAATATCTAAGATTAAATCTGAATCAAAATCTCCCAGACTTAAGGCCCACCACTCTCCCCACTGCACCACCTCGCTATTCAGATGTTTTGTTCCATCTTTGCCTTTTCCACCAGTACTCATACAAAGCATTTAATAAATGTGTCAGCATTACAGTTCAAATTGTCCAAAGAATACATTGTGATAATTTGTTTACAGTCATTACATTATTACAAAGTTATTATTCAAGGTAAAAGCAGTACCATAGAAGAGTCGGTTGCTAATGAAAATTTAGAAATTGCCAGGTTTGTCTAAGGAAACATATTTTGCTTTTACATTTAGCTTGAGTCCTGTTGATAAATTCCTTGTGCTGTGACATCTCAGTAAGGAGGCGTAATACACAAAGAGTTTCCAGGACTGTGGTGGGGGTATAGGGAGGCGGTGGGATGAAAGGGATGTCCAGAGATTACTGAGAATACCTGGTACCATGACTCACACATGTGCAAATTGACCTTATAAAGTATGACTGATCATGGTTTCCAAGAAGAAGACCTGTTTTCCAGCAAGATAAAAGTTAAACTGGATACAAGATTTTAAGATGCATTTCCTGTACTCTTGTCTCAGGAATTCCTTGGTTATATAGATCTCAAGCCCGCCCCCCCCCCCCCACCTTTTTTTGGCTGGACACAGGGAATTGGAAGGTAGAAGGGAAACAGGTTCATATTATGAATTGAGAAGCATTATAATCTCCTTATGGATTCAGAGATATTTCTGTACTTCTCATTTCCTCTAGTCCTCCTCCTCAGCTCCTCAGCACCTAGCACTTGTTGTTCATTCTAAGATTGACTCTGACATAGCTCCATTGCCATATCACTATCTAAGCAAAAAAAAATCATGTGAATTGTATGCATGACTTGTCTTCATGGTCAAAATGCCCACTTTCCCTGCTCCGAGACACAGGACACAAATCCATTTTTAGACAACTAATACATCATGGTTATAGGGACTGATTATCTGGTTTGGGATTTAGACAAACTTCTTCTGCTCCCTTTGGTTGCCTGATCCTTAAAAGTTAAAACCTAATTAGTATGTTCCTCAGAGCAACTGTAGAATGGAGAACAAATAAAGAGCTAAAATTCCAGATCATCTTTAATAGTCCTAGTTACAAAAAGTTTTGAAGAATTCTAGTCTCAACTCTGCCATTGGCTGTGTGACTTTAAGAAACTCACTTCCCCTCTTTGTTATCTAAGTTTTATCATCAGTAAAATGAGGGAACTGGGTGAGAAACTTTCTCAAGCAGACACAATGTCACAATTGCACTACAGTTTAAAAATAGGAGTCTTTTTTGTCTTGTTTACACTATAAAACAGGGTTTTAATTGCTATAAAATAGTTTTGATTTCTATAAAACAGTTTTAATTTTTATTAGCTAAATTTATTTGCATTTTCTACCTCAAGAAGCTGTTAGAAGGGAAAAAATGAACTTATGAGTGTAAAGCACTTTTTAAACCTAAAAATGCTATGAGAATGTAATTTATTTTATTTATTTATTATTATTATTAATAATCATAGGACATCTTATTTATGGCCATGTATACCTATTAATGCTAGGAATAAAGCCAGGCAGAAAAAAAAATAATAACCTTGACCTCTGGGGTTAGTTTTGCTCCTGTGCTTCTCATCTCACTCCATCTCCTCAATTACTTGTATAGAAGATCAAAAGAACATTGGTATTGAGAAAAATAAGGTAGCCTCAAATCCAGAAAGCTTTTGGAAGTTTGTTTAAAAAGCAGCCTCTAAACTAATACTTTCTTTGTACAGTTTAGCAATCACATCAAGAATATATTCAAAAGAAATTCCTAAGTCAGAATGGAAAGATGGTCCATAGGATTTCTAGAAGAGATAAATAAAGGAATTTTAAAGTTGATTTTATTCTGAGCCCAAAGGCAATAAGAAATATCACTTCATGGGTAATTGGGTTATCTCCCATTATAATACTATTGATGAGTATTTGAACCAAAAGATCACTATGATGCCAATTAACACCAATATCTGTTCCAAAGAATGAAATGATAAAAGGAATGCTCTAAATAAAACCCACTGAATCAAATAAACTTATATTTGAAACATGGTGACATCAACATAAAGATTCAAATAGATGAGGATGGTGAGAAATAAATGAGAAAAAATAGGAACCAAATAAAGAATGAGATACAAACCAAAAACTTAGGGACTACAGGAGACCTTCACATCTATGTTTCTTGGATATATTCTTTCTTTTCTTTTCTTCTGTTTTTTTCCTATCTTTGAAGGAAATTTATGAAACAAATATCAGAAGTTTAACTCACACTTTAATGTTTTAAATCAAGAATGCAAGTTAATATCTAGGAATATACAAAATCTGAAAGTAAGTTGTGACTTACAATCCCTTTTTGGATACATTCCTTGATAAAAGAAATGGTAGGTCCTGGACCTGGTGATCAGCAAAAAATAATACACGTGGAAAAAAAATTAATTCTAATTTAACAGCTAGGAAATGGCTCATTACTAAATGAGAGGGTTTTTTTTTTTTAATTTCTTTATTTTTTGCTGAGGGAATTGGGATTAAGTGACTTGCCCAGGGTCACACAGCCAGGAAGTGTTAAGTGTCTGAGGCCAGATTTGAACTCAGATCCTCCTGACTTCAGGGCTGTGTTCTATCCACTACACGACTGTCTGCCCTTTGAGAAATCTTTTGAATCCTTTGTTTGTGTGCAGTTGGATCACCACCTTGCTAGAATAAAGATCAAAAGAAATATAAAGCTAAAAGAAGTATCAGACCTATAGTCAAGAAGACTCACCTTTCTGACTTCATACATAGCTTCAGACACTTATTATCTGTATTTGCTTCAATTTCTTCACTTATAAAATAAGCTGAAGGAGGAAATAACAAATCATTCTAATATCTCTGCCAAGAAAACTCTAAATGGGATCATGAAGAGTCGGAACTTATTAGTACTGAGAGTAAGAAATCAACAATACCTACCTACGTACCTTCTTTTTCATCTATTCAAAACCTATACACATATTAAGGTCATTACCTTACAAATTATTAGAAATATTCCACATTAGAATGCATTTTTATGACTTAATGATTTAAAATGTAGGTAACATAGGATTTCATTGTATTTATTTTTCCATAAGAACAAAATACTTTAAAAGCTCCCTTTCTTTTTTTTTATTGAGAAAAGTTTATTTTATTTTATTTTATTTAATAATAACTTTATATTGCACTCGCTTCTGTTCCGATTTTTCCCCTCCCTCCCTCCATCCCCTCCCCTAGATGGCAAACAGTCCTATATATGTTAGATATGTTGCAGTATATCCTAGATACAATATATGTTTGCAGAACCGAACAGTTCTCTTGTTGCACAGGGAGAATTGGATTCAAAAGGTAAAAATAACCCGGGAAGAAAAACAAAAATGCAAATAGTTCATATTCGTTTCCCAGTATTTTTTCTCTGGGTGTAGCTGCTTCTGTCCTTCATTTATCAATTGAAACTCAGTTAGGTCTCTTTGTCAAAGAAATCCACTTCCATCAGAATACATCCTCATACAATATCGTTGTTGAAGTGTATAATGATCTCCTGGTTCTGCTCATTTCACTTAGCATCAGTTCATGTAAGTCTCGCCAAGCCTCTCTGTATTCATCCTGCTGGTCATTTCTTACAGAACAATAATATTCCATAACATTCATATACCACAATTTACCCAGCCATTCTCCAATTGATAGGCATCCATTCATTTTCCAGTTTCTAGCCACTACAAACAGGGCTGCCACAAACATTTTGGCACATACCGGTCCCTTTCCCTTCTTTAGTATTTCTTTGGGATATAAGCCCAATAGTAGCACTGCTGGATCAAAGAGTATGCACAGTTTGATAACTTTTTGGGCATAATTCCAGATTGCTCTCCAGAATGGCTGGATTCGTTCACAACTCCACCAACAATGCATCAGTGTCCCAGTTTTCCTACATCCCCTCCAACATTCATCATTATTTTTTTCTGTCATCTTAGCCAATCTGACAGTGTGTAGTGGTATCTCAGAGTTGTCTTAATTTGCATTTCTCTGATCAATAGTGATTTGGAACACTCTTTCATATGAGAGATAATAGTTTCAATTTCATCATCTGAAAATTGTCTGTTCATATCCTTTGACCATTTATCAATTGGAGAATGGCTTGATTTCTTATAAATTAGGGTCAGTTCTCTATATATTTTGGAAATGAGGCCTTTATCAGAACCTTTAACTGTGTAAAGATGTTTTCCCAGTTTGTTGCTTCCCTTCTAATCTTGTTTGCATTAGTTTTGTTTGTACAAAGGCTTTTTAATTTGATATAATCAAAATTTTCTATTTTGTGATCAGTAATGGTCTTTAGTTCATCTTTGATCACAAATTTCTTTCTCTTCCACAAGTCTGAGAGATAAATTATCCTATGTTCCTCTAATTTATTTATAATCTCATTCTTTATGCCTAGGTCATGGACCCATTTTGATCTTATCTTGGTATATGGTGTTAAGTGTGGGTCCATGTAAAGGCTCCCTTTCAACAAGGTATCCTCAATCACACTTCAAAATTATTCAAGATTCTTTAAAGACAAAACAACAGAGATAATCTTGCTTGATGACCCTCTGATCAAAAATTATCAGATGAGACATAAAATAGACTAACATTTTCACCAAAGTTATATGCATTTGTCATGGAGGAAGTCTAATGTTCAAATTCTCCCAGATTCTCCAGTTTCAGATTAGAAAATATTCATTTACTTCATGTCCTGAAACATTAAAGAGCCTCCTTGAAGAATTTTGTAGTCATTCAAAAAAGTATCTCTATTCACTGGTTAAAAAACAAATGGATGAAAAATGCATTATGTAGACTATGACAATCTTCAGTGCTTATTCATCTATGTGTATGTGTGAATATAGAAATGCAGTTGTATATATGTATACATATATATGTGTATGGGTGTGTGTTGTGTATACTGTACAACTAAGCAATACATTGGACTCAGCTGTAATCAGATAGAGAATTGACTATATTATCTTCAGGAAATTAAGTAGCTTCTTAAATAATTGAGAAAAAGTTTCATTTTTAAATGTCAATACTATAACAGTGTTGTTTTATGGTTTTACCTCATGAAACACAACAATATCCAAAGAATTAAAAATTAGAGTGTTAGACATATATATCTTGATTGTGAAGAGGATGAAATACAGAACAAATAAGAAACTTTAAACAACTGGAATAAAGGGCATTACCATGGAAATAAATTATTGATATAGAAGATGGACTGGTTATATGGGAAGAGTAAAGCTCACAAGTAAAGTTTACCTGTGCACTCCATCAGCATCTTCAGGATATCAAGAGGAAAAGAGGAAGAAATCCTCCTACCCTCACCCAGCCACTGGACCCCTTATAGAAAAACTTTCGGACAAAATGGAAAAAAAAATCAAGAAGGGACAGGTGTGTATAGGTTACAATCATGTGCATCAAAGGATGAAACATTCAAATAAATGAAACACAGAGTAATTTCAATATTCAAGCTGATGAAATCAGAGTAAGACTTATACAACTCTTGCCTTTGGTAAAGAAGAAAAATAGGCAAACTTGTAGGTAAAAAATTATCTGGGTCTATTCTATATTCTCAAAAACTTGATTCCTGGGCAAGGAATCCCCTTCAAAAGACAAAACATCTATTATAACCAAGATGCAACAATCTCTCGAAAGAAAAAGCCAGATTTTTTTGTTGTTGTTTTGTTTTATTTTCACCTAGTGAGATGATTGGCGTGGGAGCCCTTTCTCTAAAGGGCTTTAGCTATGAGGCTTTATGTGCTAAGTCAAAAGAAAGGATAGAGCCCACTCTTCCTCTTGTGAATTGTTTAATTGTGATGTTGGAAGTGAGGTTATGGAGAATCTATAACCTTGCATTTATTTGATACCATACCTAGTAGCAACCAATAGTACTAGAAACCATGGAGCATTATCAAATAAAGGCAAAGCAAGATCAAGAAGAAACAATGTCCAACAGAAACTATGCCTCCATGCTTGATTAAAACTTAAATACCCAGGAAGGACTGCTACACTAATGATATCGCTAGGGGTTATCAGTAGCCCTAAAGAGAAGATATGTTACTCCTCCATGTATTTTCTGACCATAAGTGTATCCTACATGCATTAGATCTCCAAAGACATACTATTACTACAAATATTCTCTACATGTGTGCTTCCACTGAAGTTAAGGGATGTTATGAGGTTTGCACTAGATTTTAGTTAGAAATGTTTCATTGCTGCTTTTGTTGCTTTTTTCACTAACTGCTTTTTACATGAGCCTCCCATCTCTTGATTTGTAAAATAGGGATAATAATCACAATTTCAGATTATGCCCAAAAGGCTATCAAACTGTTCATAATCTTGGATCCAGAAGTGTCACTACTGGGTCTGTAAGCCAAAAAGATTACAAGAGGGGAAAGGACCCACATGTGCAAAAATATTTAGTAGCTATTTTTGTGATGGCGAGGAACTGGAAACTGAGTGGGTGACCATCAGTTGGGGAATGGCTGAACAAATTGTGGCATATGACTGTAATGGAATATTATTGTTCTATAAGAAATGATGAGTGGGCTGATTTCAGAAAAGTCTGAAAAGACTCAAATGAACTGATGCTGAGTGAAGTAAACAGAATCAGAACACTGTGCACAGTAACAACAAGATAATATGATGATCAACTATGACAAACTTAGCTCTTCTCAGCAATAAAGTGATCCTACAGAATTCCAATAGAGTTGGGATAGAAAATGCTATCCATGAGCAATTTGGAACTATGCTCAAAAAGTTCTCAAACTGTGCATACCCTTTGATCCAGCAGTGTTTCTATTAGGCTTAAATCCCAAAGAGATACTAAAGAAGGGAAAGGGACCTATATGCGCCAAAATGTTTATGGCAGCCCTCTTTGTAGTGGCTAGAAGCTGGAAAATGAATGGATGCCCATCAATTGGAGAATGGTAGAATAAATTGTGGTATATGAATGTTATGGAATTATTATTGTTCTGTAAGGAATGACCAGCAGGATGAATACAGAGAGGACTGGCGAGACTTACATGAACTGATGCTGAGTGAAATGAGCAGAACCAGGAGATCATTATATACCTCAACGATACTGTTTGAGGATGTATTCTGATGGAAGGGGATCTCTTCGATAAAGAGAGCTAATTCAGTTTCAATTGATCAAGGATGGACAGAAGCAGCTATACCCAAAGAAAGGATACTGGGAAGTGAATATAAATTGCTTGCATTTTTGTTTTTCTTCCCGGGTTATTTATACCTTTTGAATCCAATTTTCCCTGTGCAACAAGAGAACTGTTCGGTTCTTCACACATATATTGTATCTAGGATATGCTGTAACTTATTCAACATGTATAGGACTGCTTGCCATCTGGGGGAGGGGGTGGAGGGAGGGAGGAGAAAAATCGGAACAGAAGTGAGTGCAAGGGATAATGTTGTAAAAAATTACCCTGGCTTGGGTTCTGTCAATAAAAAGTTACTTAAAAAAAAAAAAAGAAGAAGAAGAAGAGAAGAAAATGCCATCCGCATCCAGAGAGAGAGAACAATTGAAACTTATTATTGAACTATTGAGACTTAATATCAAACTATCAAAGCATATTATTTTTGTTTTTTTTTCATGGTTTTTCTATTTTGTTCTTATTTTTCTTCTACAACATGATTCATATGGAAATACCTTTAAAATGATTGCACATATACAATCTATACCAGACTGCTTGTTGTCTCAAGAAGAGGAGATGTGAGAGAAGGTGGGAGGAAAAAAAAAAATTGGAACTCAAAATCTTACAAAAATAAGTGTTGAAAACTACCTTCACATGTAATTGGAAAAATAAAATACTAGTGCAATTTTAAAAAGAAAGAAAAGAAAAAGAAGGTTTAAATTGTTTTAACATTTAATTGGAAAAAATAAAATATTTGGTTCCTTAAAAATAGAAAAAAAAAAAAAACACTTTAAAGTACTGTAGGCGCTAGTTGTTGCTGTTGTTTTGGTTACTGAATGGGACTGACTGGGTAAAGTTTTCTCAAGAAGGCTGAGCCAAAGTCACGTGATCCCCATTCCCAGAGGTCTACAAAGCCAGAAGATGAGGTCTTGGGCCTCAGGTTGCAGGAAGTCACATGATCTCTGGGCCTAGGTCTCTAACTGTCAGACCCTAAGTCAGTGACAGGAAGTGACAGGAAGTGATGTGACCCATAAGAAGCAGACAACATTGGTGACCATTGATCAAGGATGGTCAAGGATTCCTTTTAGTCTATCCAATGAAAAGGCTTGGGTCTTTTGCTATTTAAATCCTGACAAACTTCCTGCTTGTCAGGTCCACAAGTACATGGTGGGAGTTGGGATGCCTTCTTGGTGTGCTTAGCCCTGCAAGGACTAAATAAATGCTTTTTTTTATACCTGAAGATGTCTCTGACTAGTTAATTTGGGAAAGGGGTCTAGCACCTGTCCCACACAGTTATTAAATATGGATTTTAATGGATACAAAACTACAAAAAGTACATTTGTCCCTCAATAGCCTCGTCAGGGAGGTCACATGAAAATTGATGCCCCAAGTGCTAATAGTCTTAATTCCCTTCCAGCTCTGCATCTGTAAAGTCCACTACTAAGGACTCCTAGAAAAGCCAGCAGAAATTCAAGCAGCATTCAAAAGAAAAAATAAAGAACCAGTAAAGATTTGCCTTTACAATACTTTGCAGAATTAAGTTGGAAACAAGCACAGAAGAATGTTTGAAAAATACACTCTTAACACTGTTATTGAGCCACAAATTCTTGTGAAGCTCATGTGCATTAAGTATTAAATGTAATTGACTTGGTTCTGACTTTCCACAGGGCATTTGAACAGAGCCCATTTGACATAATGGGGTTGGGGGTGGGGACAATTCAAGAATTGGCTTTAGTTCCCCAGAGATAATTTTCAATCTTGGGGCCAGTGTGTATTGAGTAGATATTTCAGTATGACTTTATTTGTATTAGTCACCCAGCAAACACAGTAACTGGGGAAATCTTTCCATTTATTACAACAAATGATATTGGAGACCAAGTTTAAATGCCCTAGAGAAGATAAAACCTCAAAAATGAATTGGGAGAGATTTGATGCAAACTCTTTTATTTGGTTGCATTATTTATCTGGTGTCCTGTACTTGGCATCTATTTCATTATCTCCCATTTCCTGAATACAATGTAATGTCCTCCTTTTCCTGTTACCCAAGGGTAGCAATTTCGACTTCAGAGAACATATTTCTTGCATATCCTTTGGTAATCATGGACAACTTGATGACTTCCACTTGTTTTCTTATACAATTGGTGCCCTTCTCTTTTCAAAGAGGAAAACCAGATAATCTTGTGCTTTGCAAGCAGGAAACACTTACATTAGTTTGTGGATGACCCTGTGGTCCACAATGCCAAAGATTACATATTTTATATGTAAATTGAAGTAACTTTAAATAATAGAATGGGGCTAACTTCCATGGGAAAATAGACTTATCTGATGCACCTTTTGTTGAGAAGTATCTAGAATCACCAAAATTCTTAGAGAGATACATCTTCGAGATGAGAACACATTATTTAATTTAAAACACTAATAATCCTAATAAAAGATGTCAAAATCTTTCAATGTAATGATATGACTGGCTCAAATATTAAAGTATTACCAGCGAGGTACTTCCTTGATATAGGAAGGGAGGAACTACTGGTCTGTTCAGAGGTGAATCTCTGAGGCTCAAGCCACATTTACCACTGGTAAAAAGGTGACCCATTTGTTTGCCTCATTGTGGGTGTGGATTAGGGGTTTGGGGGAGTACTAAGAGGAAGTTTGTTCAAGGTATAAGTTTAAGAGATCAGAGTCAGGAGACTATTCGAAAACTGAAGCTAGAGTCAGAGATGTTAAAAAGTCCAAAAAGTTTAGTCCTTTGCTTAGGATATTGAGACAAGAACAAAATTTCAAAAGCTTCCAATACACCATGTAGAAATTGAAGGCTAAGTATGGCTTCCCCATTAGCCCAATACAATCTGAAGCCAGCCCTATCACTTCCTGCTTTTAGAACCTTAAGAGTTTAAAATGCTAGAGCTTTCATCTTGACTCAGAAGAGAACTCAGAACTGGCTCTGTGGAGATTTGTCGAGTATTGGAGGGCCAAAGACCTTTCAGACAAAGGAGTCTATTTCTTCCTTGAAATCAGACTCTAGAGAAGACCTACTAATAAATCCACCTACTTTATTTTTCAGTTTTGTAGCTGCTGAAGTAAAAATACATAGAGAGAGCCCCTTGAGATAATATTTGCAAAGCACTTAGCACACAGTGCATGGTACTGTTCTTAATAAATATATATTTTATATATATATATATATATATATATATATATGACAGTATATATAATATGTAATTAATAAATATAAAATAAAAAATAGGTTCTTAATAAATATTTATTCTATTTTCTCACACACACTTCCATCCCATCAAGTCAGTCTTTTTAGAGGATTGCCTATGATTTTTTTTAATGGAAGATTTGATCTGTAGCTTCAAGTAATTTAGAGTTTAGTTAAAAAGAAACAGGTAACAAGAGACACAGAGACAGAGAGAGAGAGAGAGAGAGAGAGAGAGAGAGAAGAGAAAGAGAAAAAAATAGAGAAGGGATGAAGGAAGGGAGGGAGGGAGGGAGCACTACTTTTGAGGTAGATCAAAGATGATTCTGGATGTAGATTGGTTAAGAGGAGGAGGCAGACTATGTAGTGGAAAAGACATGAGCAAAGGAACAGATGGGAGCCCTTTGTTCCACACTGGGAGGTTGGGCAGGACCTATTTTAAGAACCACACTTGAGGGAGGGCGGTGCTAGAGAGTTCTGGAGCAGTTTACCTATAAGGAGATCAAATTGACTGGAGTCAATTAAAAGGGACAAAAAATTGATGACTGATTCAAAGCAATGTTGTGCAGAGTATAGACTAGTAAATTGAAATCTAATATTCAAAGGAGAAGCAAATATTGGAGTGCAATAAAATGGCCTGCCCTCTGTTTCTTACTTAAATACATGTTAATTGGTTGATTAATTGATTGATTAGTTAGGGATGAGGATAGCTAAAATCTTTGAGGCAATAATAAAGGGTATTAGCAGAGACAATGCCTTTGAAGGAAGTAAAGTAAGATGGAATTAAAGACAGAAAAGCAACAGCTACTAAAATGACATCTTGGCTAATTCAGTGCTCTCCTTATGGGAGTCATTTCTCTCTACCAGAAGCATACATTGACTCCTTTCCGATCTGAAATCTTGTAGCTGTGAGCTAAAGATGAATCTAACACAAAGAAGCATCAAGAATATATAAGAAATGGTGAATAGCTTGGATTAGAGCAGAGGAGCTTTGTTGAGGAGTAGAAAGAAGTAAATCTGACCTTGAGAGAACCAGCTAATTATATGATTTGGAAATAATATGAAGTTTATTCCTTGCTCTTTTTCAAATGAATGCATGGTTTGGAATAAATATTTGGAAAGCCCCATTCAGACTAAACAGGGAAGCAAAATAATATAGGAACACATGATGAAAAGAATGGCTCTATATTGAAAAAATGCTTGGAAAAAATTAAAATTAAAATTAAAAAAAAATTTAAAAAAAAGAAAAAAGAAAATCCCTGTCATGGTGCAGGTTGGACATGGTGCAGGCTGAACATAGTGCAGGCATGGAGCTCTCAGGTACCTTTCTACACTAGGATTTTTTGATTCTATGTTTCCAGGGAAGAACATTCCAGCCTATAATTTATTGATCAATGGCTGACCAGTAGTTTACTTTTGGATAGGTAACTTATCTTTATATAATACCCTGCTCCTTTAAGTAACATTATACAAATATTCTTAAATTATATCCCTTCAATAAAGAGAATTTTCAATGATTGATTTGCCAAAAAAAAAAAAAAATGCTTGGTCACGAGTTAGAGGATCTAGATTTACATGCTGCCCCTGATGCTTCCTAATATTACATTTTTTACTTATATCCTAAGGTTAAGCTTAAACTCCTTTTCCTCATCTGCAACAAGAGAGAATTGGAATAAGTGCCTTTAAAGATACATTTGTGTGATGCTATGATATATATATATATATATGATGTTATTACTGGAAGTCAGAAGACCCAAATTCCAGACTATTTTTTGCCTTTACTTCCTGTGACACAATTTCCTGATCTTTAAAATAAATGGGTTGGATCTGATGATCTCTATAAAACTTTCCAACTCTAAAAGTACTATGTCACAATGAATAAAGAGTCAGACTTGGAATAAGGAATGTCTGGGTTCAAGTAATGCCTCTGATATATATAATGGCATCATTGAGTATAGGTTTGGATCTGGTCAAATCACTTAACTTTTCAGTGTCCCTCAGATAATAATAGATTGTTGAGCAGGTGTCTTGAGTAGAGAATGGTTCTTCATATCAGTAAAAATCCAATCCAAAATAATAACAAAAACAAAGCTAAGAGTTCACCTACTTAAAGCATCCTATAGTTTAATAAAGATTTTTTAAAACATGATTTATTCAAACCATATTATCTCACCTATGGAGAAAAGAAGGGAAGTGAGACAGAAACAATTAGAAAGGATCACTATTATGGCTAAAATCTGAGTGACAGATAATGTCAAAATTAAATAAGGGTTAATTTTAATATCAGTCATGCTTAAATGTTCAACATGAATTCAAGGCAGATATAATTTTAGTTAGGAACAAATTTTCCTTTAACTCTCTCTCTTCTTAGTCAGATGTGATTGTTGCCAAACCTGATTTTGTGTTGTCCTCAGTGAATATATTGATATCTAATGAATATTAGAAATTTTTTTCAAGATCCTCAAAATAGAATTAATTTGAACTCAAATTTCAATTCATGCATTCATATTAATACATTTCATGTTAATCCACATTATTAAATTTATGTATGTAAATCTATATTTAATTCACATATATGTATTTTACTTTTCAGTTTGAGAACACTTTTACAAATTGGAGGGAGAGGGTTAAAAATAAATACTATTATGAGAAAAGTTTCCCCAAGTTTGGGAAATACTAATTACATCCAAACTATATTTGCATTCTGTGGCACAATGGATAAAGCTGAACCTGGAGTAAGGAAAGCCGAATTCACCTTCTGCCTCAGATGCTTACTAATTGTGTGACTCTGAGCAAGTCACTTAACCTCTGCTTGTCTTGGTTTCCTCATCTATAAAATGGGGATAGTATTAGAACCTTCCTCCTGCTTTTATTGTGAGGATCTTAACACAGTACATGGCACAATGTAAACACTATATAAATGTTACCTAATATTGTTATTATTCTTAGCCACACAGTCTAGTCAATATTGAGATTTGCCAGGTGCTGTGATAAATAGTTTATTTTTAACTTTGATCCTGAATGTGCTATACAAGATTATCAGATACTATCAATATGAAGCTATTCAAATATACAGGGAAATGTGTCAAGTCAGTGTATAACAAAAAAAAGAACACAAAATCATTTCCATGAAACTTTCCTCTGCAAGTGAAAGCATGTAACAAGTTCATTGCCATAGACTGCCAAGGTGATCAGTGTCTGATGCAGTTAATCTGTGAAATATCGAGTGTGAGATTCAAATAAAAGTCCAGGACACTTGTACTTCTTCACTGTTCCTTTTGAACTATGAGGTATCACATATTACTTGAAGAAATTTGCCTAATTTAGGCAAGCAAGTCCTTTGGGATCAGTTAAACATGCTACCAAATATCTGAAATCATTCCTTCTTTTCTCTGGGATTTATTTCTGATTTAAATTTATGTTGGATAAAAGATGACAAGTCTATTTTTTAAAAAAGCTTTCAAGTCACCCATTCCTCCCACAATGATTCATTAACTCTGAAAAGAGCTAATCCTTTTTATATTTTTGAGGACTTTGGATACAACCTATTGAAGAAATGTCTTCCCCAAGAGACAAATTGTGGTCCATCTTGATCATCTAAATTCTCATAGATTTCTTATTATCTACCAGTAATCAACTCAGTACTTTCTGCCTTTTCAAAGGTCTCTTAAAGATTAGTAACATACCTGTACCATCCACCATGGCTATATATCCCCTACTGAAATAGTCTTGTAGGCAGAAACTAGGTATGAGGACAAAGCTGACTTATGAGAACTCCTTACATAGAGATTCATCACAATAATAATGACAGAATTTCTCCGAGACTTATCCATATATGTGTTCATATAAACTAGCATTGATTACTGTCACATGTTATGGTGGTCATATAGCTCAAATCTTTGAGCTACATTGCCTAGGCTTTTTAAAAGTATTTTTTTCCACAGCATTCCTAATCCTGTACAATGTAATAGAAAGAAATATTATAATAGGGCTTTCTTCCTCTGTCACTTTTCTACTTGCATCATGGGCTGCTAAAGTAAAGTTTGTGGTTGTGTTTACATGATATCATATATTGGGATGAAAATTGAAAAATAGCCAAATATTGAGAGATTTTGTCTACATAATATAAAACATCTAGATACTTATAAATGGCCAAATTTTTTCCCCCATTTAACTGTAGTCACAGTATCCTCACATCAAAAATGAATGTTTGGAATTATTATCCAGATAATTTAAAAAAAATACAATTCCATCTCAAATTTAGGCAAGCAAGTCCTTTGGGATCAGATAAATGTGCTACCAAATATCTGAAATCATTCCTTCTTTTCTCTGGGATTTATTTCTGATTTAAATTTATGTTGGATAAAAGATGACAAGTCTATTTTTTAAAAAATATTTTTTAACTTTGATCCTGAATGTGCTTAATGTCATAGTGGATGACAGCAAAAATGTCAGAAAGACTTGATTTCAAATTCTGACTCAGGTACTAATTAGCTACATGATCTTGGTCAAGTATTTTTACCTCTCTATGCTTCAGCTTTCTTTGATAAAAAGGGACTAAAAACAGCACCTATTTCATGGAATCATAAGATCAAATGAGAAAATATCTTTAAATAATACTTTGTAAAGTTTAAGGCATTATGTAAATGTTAACTTTTTATTATTAAGGCAGGGCTTTTTGTCCAAATTATTTTCACTTCCCCTCTCTTATACACACACCAGGATATAAAGAATTGCATCCTTTCAATAAAAAGCATTAAATGGCAACACTTTGTGATATGTATCAATCCTATGTATACTGAATAAATTCTCAACTACCTAAACATGCTTCTTCAGGGATTTGGGCAGAATAGGGCCTATGAGCCATGTCCAGCCTAACAAGTGATTTGTGCCAGTTTGTGGGGGAAATCCTTGAGAACTATTCCGAGTTACCATTCTGCAACGGACTTTGTATCATGTGCAGACTCAACCCAGGTGTGAAAAGCCATTTTTATATTGAGATTCACTAACTCACAGGGGAGAAAAATCAGTTGAAGACCACATATAAGAAAAAAAAAGCATCTTAATTTGATTTTTTTTTAGGGAGGAATTGACTTTTATTTAGACAGAAACATTTCAACACACCTACTTAGAATATTAATTAAAATAAACACTTTTATTCCATAACAACAATGAAATAAAAATGAGGCAGTGAGGCAGGGCTTGCTGAATCTGGGGTTAGCAAGATGTTACTTCAAATCCATCCTCAGGCGTTTACTATACAAACACTTTGTAACTCCGGAAAGGACATTTAATCTTTGTCTGCCTTAGCAATAAATTGGGAATAATATCTCTTAACTACCAAGATTTTTGTGAGAATAAAAAACAATAATATTTGGAAGAAGTTTTGCAAATTGTAAAGCACTATATCGAAATGTTGTCATGATTATTTGGGGGCAGCTGCGTTATGGTAGTGCAGAGGAAAAATTGCTAAGTCTGTAGTCAGGAGGTTGTTGAGTCATTTTAGCTCTTTGTGACCCAAATTTGGCTGTTTTTGGCAAAGCTACTGAAGGGTTACCATTTCTTTCTTCAGCTCATTTTACAGATGAGGAAACTGAAGCACACAGGGTTAAGTGACAAACCAGATTTGAACTCAGTTCTTCCTGACTCACAGAAGGGCAGCTAAGTGTTGTGGTAGCTAGAGCTCAGGCTGTGGAGTCAAGGATTGAAATCTAACTTGATATTACAAACTGTATGACAGTGGGTCAGTCACTTAGCCCTATGTGCCTCAATTTCCTCATCTATAAAATGAACTGCAGAAAGAAATGGCAACTCACTACAGTATTTTTGCCAAGAAAACCCCAAAATGAGTCACATGAAAGTGGATATGAGTTAACAATAACATAACAACAAAAATCATGATGACTTTATTTTGTCAGTTAGGAAAGAGATATCCAGAGAGAACAAGAAAGCTAAGGAATAGAGAGAAAAATAAAAATAGAAAGTTAAAGTTCTTACTATGTGTTAGTACTGTACTACTAAGTCCTGTGAACATAAATACACTGCCTTCAAATAGCTTGTATATCAGTGGAAAAAGGGGAGCTGAAAGCAGTTCCAGGAACCTAGAGAAGACCGGGAGAAGAATAAATGAAAAGGTATGATATTGGGAAATAGAACATGGAAAGAGAAATCAAGAGAGAAGTAAAACCACTATTCCCAGACTCCACAATTAATGTTTTCATTTACATGCGTTAGCCCTAAGTCTGTCCCCTTCTTTCCCCAACAACCTTTCCATAATGGTTTTCCAAAATTGATACCATTAGAATTCTGGGTATAACTAAGACCTAAATCTTTTTGAGATAGCCCAGACCCTTCCTCTCATGCTACTGGCCAACAGCCTTGATTTGAGGGGCCCAAGAGACACAACACAAGAGAAATTCCTGCCAATTGCCTGCTCTGAGTGCCCCATCATTTTTGTATTACTTAGGGGAATAGGTAATGTCCTTTTTTTTTTCTTTTTCTTCCCTGGCCTTCCCTCTCTTCTCCAACTATCAAGCTTTCAGCTCCAGAATTAACATGCCTAAGCACATTTTCATAACATTTTCCTGAAAGGGCAGAAGGGTTCTTATACTCAAAAAAGACTTAAAGATGTTGGAGTAGAATATTTCCTGTTTGCCCAGCCCACTTCATCTGCAACCAGATTTCTCCAAAAGCCAAAAGCCCTTGTTCTCCCCATTTCTAGTTCAAAATAATGCACCAATTTCATTGATGCCTAGAACCCCCACTCACACTCTGGACCTACCTCCACCAGCCACTACTAAGCTCCTCAACTCCCCCTTCCTCTCTTTTACCTCATTTTCCCCTCCCCCTTCAGTCCACAGCAAAAGCACCTGCTGGGAACTTCCCTCTGCTGGTCCCCTTAAAATCTACTCCTCCCTTTCTCAGAGGGAAGCACTGAGCTGAGCCCCGCCCTATGAAGGATGTGGGGACCTATGTCTGAGGCTGGAACTCTCACATAAACGCATGATTAATTTTCTTGATTTTAGCTAGGGAAGGGGCAGGGGTGAGGTTGGGGGAGGGCCCCTCACACACCTAAAAAACTATTCTAGAATCTTTGTTTCAGCTGAATAAAATCAAGCCTAGAGCTGGAAGAGCTTTCCCCTTCTTTAACTCACAACCCCAGTCTGCTAAAGAGTAAAAATGCTTCCAGGGATTTTCTGACCAGAAGTTGAAATCTGTTGGGTCTTGAGTTTTCACCAGAAGTCAAAAATTTCCAAGATTCCAACTTACTCTAACTTGAGTGGAAAAGACCATGGACTTTCTAGAAAAGATCAAGGTGATCTAAACCACTGAGTTCCTGAATGGCACATATCAAAATGACCAACATTGCATGGAGCCAAAGTAAGCTTCTTGTTACTGGTGATATTCAGGAAGATGCTAGAAAACCAAATTTTGGGGGGAAGGGAGAAAGGGGTTATGTTGTGAAGATCATTCAGTCAAGAACATTTGACTGGATCATTTCTAAAGTCCTTTCCAACACTAAGATTTCCTGAATCTCTGACCCAAGAAAAAGTAGATGAAGAAACTACTTATTTATGTGGCAGAAGAACTTATATAACCTCCATAATACATATGACAAAAAAACCTTCTTTGATTTTGTTGGTGGTGTTGTGAATCTAAAGATCTATGGAATTACACCCAGAAGGCTAGTTCCCACTATATCAAAAAACCCTACTCTGATTTCATTTCCTTTTAAGTCAAAATAGATTTTCAAAATGCAAAGGTTACAGTTTCAAGAATTGGAACAAAAGGCCAGCTCCCATCCAGATGAATGAGAGGACAAGAGGTTACAGAAGACAGAAATTGAGGACAACACTAGGCCTTTAGATGAGATCTTTTAAGGGGATCATTTATTACCTTGGGTTTCAACATATCCATAGCAAATAGACATTTGTATCTCATTGATAATTCCTTGAGCAAAATAAGATTGATGGTAAAGAATGAAAAATAAAGCAAGGCCAGTTTAATCTTGTAGATACGTTATCAATCTAAAGAAAGTTCTTTAATATAAGGCCCATTCAGTATACCTCTTCAATACTTAAGAATTAGTAATACTCATATTATTCAGTACTTAAAAGATCTGCCTTTTTTTTTTATCAAAATGAAAGAATTCCAACCATTAGAAAATAGAAATAGTGAATTGCTTTAGTTCCAAAAGTTTTATCAGCTACTGGCTATCCTTATGATAGAGAGACACTAACCTTAATTAGAGGCTGGTCCTAGGAAAACAAACACACATAATATTATTAGATATGTTTTTGAAGGCTTTCTACCCACCCCACCATGTAGGCTTTGACAAAGCAAGTGCTCAGCCTCAGGAAAACCAAGGTTACTCCCGTGCTACTTTGAGACACTGAAAGAATACTGATGGGATTTCTACATTTTCTGAAAAAATTTCCAATCTATCATACAGAAGGAGTAGCTAGGTGGCAGAGTGGACAAACTGAAGTCAGAAAGATTCATTTTCCCAAGTTCCAATCTAGCCTCAGAAACTTACTGGCTATGTGACCACGGACAAGTCATTTAACTCTGTTTGCCTCAGTTTCCTCATCTATGGGGAAGAATATGGCAAAATGATAGGGTGAATAAGACCCCAACAAAAGACCATATCCTTAATAACTAGGGAGCCTATAGAGGGGCATTGACAGGAGAAAGCCTTCATTGAATTTAAGTAGTCTTTAAGTGGACCTTTTTGATAGAGGAGCCTAGATGAATTCCCACGGTTACTGTATCCAATCAGAAGACCAAACTATAGAGGTGTCAAACCCTGAAAATTATTTCTGTCCTATAAAATTAGTCACCTATTTCTTCCCTAATACTTTTTAGCCCACCATTGATTGGCATAACAATAAAATCTTTGCTTCTTGAAGAAGGTCTAAACCTACAAATTCTTTTTGAGATACCTTGCAACACCAGCCTGGAACCCCAATATTTTGAGGATTCAGCTTCTATACTTAATCAAAGACACTACAGTCTCTGTCAAGAAAACCCAAAATGGGCTTACAAAGAGTCAGACGTGGCCAAAAATGATTCAACAACAACAAATCATATAGAAATCATACTATCAAAGATTTAGGCCCAGAAGAGGAACATTAGAGGCTACTGGATGCAACCTACTCTTTTTGCAGATGAAGAATCTGAGCCTGAGAGAAGCTCACTTCCCCTGGGTGATATTATTTAATAAATATTTGAGGTAGAATTTGAACACAAGTCTTGATGATAATCACTCTATCTCCATGGAAAAGAACTCATTCTTTTATGAGATAGGGGATTTGGAAGCTGTTTTACTCCTTAAATCTGCTAAGTACCAAACATTTTCATTATTGGAATTAAGATTTCACATCTGAAGGACTCTGAGAATGGTCCCAGTTTCTCTGATGCATCTATCATTGAAGAGGAACTTTTCAAATATTACTTAAGATGGAGAATCAGGATATTGGTTAAAAGCTGCCAGTTCTTAGAATTCATTTCCTATAATTTACACTTGAAGACTTTCTTCCCCATTTTGTTCTTTTCAACATTGCCTGTAATATTCTCTGTGAGTCTCTTTAATCTCTGTGAGTATGCAAATGACCTGCCTTGTTCTTTTTTGGATCACATAAAAAGAAAGCCAAGTATTTTTAAACATTTTTTAAGTATGCAGGTGCTGATTACAGTTTGAGAGGGGAAGAAGGGAAATAAAAATTATCTCTCTGTTCTTACTCAGCTCTCAAACCAATATGTCTGTGCTATTTTTATGCTTACAGGAATAATATCACCAAATATTTGTGTAGGGTTTGATGTTTACAAAGAATTCCCCAAGATGGAAGATGCCATCTATATCCAGTGATAGAAACTAATGAGATGAAATATGGATCCAAGCATAGTATTTTTACTTTTTGTTTGTTTGTTTTCATTCTCATTGGGTTTTTTTTTCTCTTTTGGTCTGATTTTTCTTGCACACAACATGACAAAGATGGAAACATGTTTAAAAGAATTCCATATATTTAACTTCTATCACATTGTTTGCTGTTTTAGGGAGAGAGAAGGGAAGAGAAGGAGAGAGAAAAAGTTTGGAGCACAAAGTCTTACAAAACAAGTACTTAAAACTATTTTTACATGTATTTGGAAAAATAAAATACTATTTTTTTAAAAAATGAAATTAAAAAAGAAAAATTAGTAAAAAACAAAAACAAAAACAAATCTGCACAATCTATTTGATTGTGAGGCTTCAGATATAGTGTATAAAATTATTTGAAAATTAAAAAATAAAATAAAATAAATAATGAGGGAG
The DNA here is from genome assembly GCF_016432865.1 of Antechinus flavipes. Lineage (NCBI taxonomy): Eukaryota > Metazoa > Chordata > Mammalia > Dasyuromorphia > Dasyuridae > Antechinus > Antechinus flavipes. The sequence goes on along the minus strand of NC_067398.1, from coordinate 71,726,463 downwards.
GAGAAATGTTCCCCAATACTTTACTATTCAAAACCCTATGAGATAGCCAGGATAGCAATAACAAAAATAACAAGAATTTATATAGCATGTCAAGGTTTACAAAGCACTTTGTACAGTTGATCATCACAATAACTTTGGGAGAGAGGCTATATCCTCACTTTACAAATGAGGTATCTGAGGCAGATGGGGTTAAATGACTTCACCCAGCTAGTAAGAGACTCCATAATGGAGAAAGGAGCAGGTTGAGTTTAATAATCTATTTTTATATTCTCAGTGGGAAAACTTGAATCTCATAGTCAATAGAAGGGTCAGAATTTGAACCCAGATCTTCTCACTCCCAATCCAGTCTTACCATACTATCACCATTTTCAATGAGATTTAAAAACTGAACAAGTCTAACTTTCTACACACTACAAACATGCTTTTATACTCCCTGTGTAGAAGGTGAGTATTTCAGAATGCCTCTTTGAATCTGTTATGATTTTCTATCATAAGGTTCACATGGATACCTACTACATCATGTTTAGCCTTTGCTATTGTGTAACTGCTTAGAGACTGTCAGAATTAAAGGTGCAAAACAAATCCCTTTTACAATGGCCATTATCGATGACTTCAAAGGGATCATCTCAAGCTGATTGTTCTTACCTCACTGTGACAAAGGAGAAAATAATGATACAAATACATCAGATCCCTATATACAGGGTAACAATTTCAGGATCATAACGAGCAATTTAATTTTTGTTCATGTTTGTAGTTGTGCTTACCTACTCAAACAATTCATTAACAATCATTCTGAAAATTTGTGTCTTTATTAATCACAGGTAAATACACATAAAGCTGTCCTTTATATCTGCTGGGGACTACCTACACTGGCTCTATGCCTTCTTATCCCTTCATTCTCTGTGCCATGGAACCCTAATATCTTGGGTTGTTTCATTCTGGTCTGTGTCTGACTCTTTGTGATGCCATTTGGGGTTTTCTTGGAAGAGAAATTGGAGCAGTCTTCCATTTCCTTCTCTAGTTCATTTTCCAGATGAGGAAACTGAAATAAACAATGACTTGCCCAGAATCACACAGATGTATCTGAAGCTGGGTTTGACCTCATAAAGATGAGTTTTCCAGATTCTAAAGTGCTCTATCCATTATGCTCCTAACACTTAGTAAAGGAAAATAAAGAACTACATGATCCGATAAATACAGAATCTACTTTTCAATATAGCTAGTCCAATACGGCCTTAACTCGTTCATCTAGTTCTAGAGAATAAACTCATGTATTTTCTTTGTTTTCTCATGAGCAGATCTCTATCTTGTTATCTTGCAAGGTACCCCAATACTTCTGGGATTTTCTATTGCCACTTTTTCCAAAAGCTGAATCCCTGTCCTGTATCCAAATATACATGGTTCTATCCCCATTCTCTGCTATCAAACACTGACTACCTACCTGGGATCCCTCCTATGTCTTTTGCTTACCATTAGACTAGAGTAGAATGCATAATTTGGAGTCAGAGAAATCTGAGTCTAATTCAGTCTTATTAGCTGTAAGATTCTCAATAACTTACTTAACTTCTTTCAGCTTCAGTTTCCTCACATGTAAAATGGGAATATTAACAGTATCTACTTCCCAGGATGGTCGTGAGGATCAAATGAAATAATATTATAAAATATCTTGTAAACTTTAAAATGTTATATAAATTCCTTATATTATTATTTATTATCATCATTACAATTTTTATTTATCATTGTTTTCTTTCTGAATCATTCAACACACACTTTATGCTTAATGCCATGTTTTCCTGATTACCTCTTCTCCTAAACTTCTATCAAATGCTTGATATCAGACTTCATGGATGCTCTACAACCTGTACAGGCCTCCTTCTTTTTCTTACCCGTCAAGCATAAGGTCTATCCCAGTCCCAGTTCTCCTTGCTCTGCCCCACTCAAAGTGACAAATCCTAATTCTGACATTTCAATATAATATATTTGTGAGCTGATGAGTCATGGACTATTGTGTTTCAAATCGTTCTCAGCCACAAAGCAGAGACAACATGGAAAATGAAAAATAATTGGCAAAGAAATGGCACGAAACATATTCTGGGCATATATTCTAAAAAATGGAAGTTTTGTTTCTGAAGAGCTGTGGCCAAGGCAACTGTCAAAGCCTGATTAAATTCTACAGCCTAGAGTCAGGATCTTTATGACTGGAAGAGAGAGGAGAGAAAAGGGTACAAGAGTGGTTTTTGATGAAAGCTTGTGTAGCCTCTGTTGTATATTTGGGTATTCTTATGTGGCCTTGCTGTAGGTAATATAGGAAATAGAGAAGAGTTTTTTTCTTTTTTAACTTTTTTTTGTATCCTGGGTATTCTAGATCATGGAAGAAGCTTGAAAATATCTTGTCTTTGGTACACAATTTCTGTTTTGAAGAGGTTTCTTCTATTTTTGAAAGGTCATAGAATTGAAGAAAATGTCTAGCCCATCATCTTGTTGCACATATGATTTGGAAGTCTATATTGCCTTTCAGTGGCATCATGGAGTTAATCTCACAAATATGTTTTAGTTACATAGTTTACATATATAGTTTATTCAAAACCACGAAAAGCAAAGAGAGTAACAAAATGTAACAACTACCATGCATAGTGCACACTGACAGTCTTACAGTCTCAAGCAGCCTTTAACTAACCTATTGGTATTTCTTAAACACTAGAATTATCAGACAAAGTTCATTACCTGCCATTTATACTATTATTTTGTATATACCTGGTTGTTTGCATGGGTTCCTGATCCTATTTGAATGTAAATTTTTTGTAGGCAGGGACATTTTGCCATTCTACAAATTCTTAGCACTTATTACATATAGTAAATGACTAATAAATGCTTGTTGACTACCTAATTTAGTTAGTCTTACTGAAAACTTCAAGAATTTCAGTCTCCCTCTTTTCCAAACCTTATTTTACTTATTATTCACTTTCTAACTCCTTCCCCTCAGATTGTAGTTTCCTTGGGAGCTGGATCTCAAAGCATCTCAGTCTCCATTTAGATAGGGAAATTCATAATTCACCAGCCTAGATTTCTGCCTGAATTAACTGTTGGGCTGTCAGAACTGTTCCCAGCTGGATTCTGTACTCTTGACTTGGAATTATGTAATTCCAATTCTCCACATACATAATGTCCTGTCCTGATGACCTATTCCATTACCACAGTTTTTTAGTTTTCTGGCCCAACACTGGCAGTTAAGAATCTTTTGGCTTTGGCATTTCCAAGAATGCTTTGGCTAATACCAGCTATTCTGAGTCTACTGAGACACACAGTTCAAACCTTTTGCTGTACTGGTGGTTTTGGGTTGCAGCCCCAGACAAGCTTTTGCTCCCTTGTGTACCATAGCATAGAAATGCTGCATTCATTGCTGGATGTACAGCATCTATCTTGGATTAGTTCTGATTGCCAAAAGTCATTTGGGGCAGAAATCTAGGCTGGTTAGCTGTGCATTGCCCAGTATAAGAGGAGACTGAAATGTTTTTTGAGATATAGCCTCCAGGGAAACCACAACCCAAGGGGAAGAAGCTAAAAAGTGAAAAATAATGAAAATAAGGATTGGGACAAGGAAAAACTGAAAAGATTAATGATCTCAGGAAAATGAAATCTCAAAGACCTCAAACATAAACAAATAAATCAACAGGAAAAAATAGTTAACAAGGAAATATGGCATTTAGGGATAGAAAACAAGTTCAGACATTTATTATTTGTTTTTTTTAATTTTGAAAAGTAAAGAAAAATGATTCAACATTTTATGAGGCAGAGAACTGTGAAAGCTGAGAATATGGAACCACAACAAACTGTTTCTGAGTGATTTAAATGAGAAATATGACTTATAAGAGCAAAATTTATGTTCTGCACAGCAAAATTAATAAATAGAATAGAAAAAGTTGAATCTGCAATGTCAGCTTCACCAAAGAAACAAAAGAGAGAATAATAGATTGGGAATTCAAAAACACAGACACAAAGGACAATCTAGAAGAAGAGAAGCAAAAATATTAAAATAAAATGTGCTCATTATGTAGACAAAGCATACAGATCTCAAAGAGAATATGTATAGAGACAACCTAAGAGTCATACAACTCTGAATAAAGGACAGAATAATAAACTAACACTATATATCGTGAAGGAGATAATAGAAGAGAGTTGCCCAGAAATTCTGAACATAGAATTGTAATCCCAATTTAAGAATACATATATTGCCTCTAGAAAAAAAAAATTCAAACTTGCAAACTTCAAGACTTATAGAAGTTAAACTTAACATTTCAATTCAGAAACCACAACAGGAGAAAATAAGCCAGAGAAAGACTGTCAAAATCAAAGGAAAGGATATTTGAATAACATAAAACTCTTCTGCACCCACTATTAAAAAAAGAAAGACAAGAAAAAAAAATAATGTGTTCAAAAGAGCATGGAGGCTCAGAATGCAGCCCAGGGTGATCTATCCTAAACCTAACATATAGGACAAAAGAAAGCAAACCAGAACTGAAGAGATTATTTGCTTCTCAAACATCACAAGTAACAGAATTGTAAGAGGAGTGAATAAAAGCAGAAAACAAGAATGACAACAGAAACACTAGTAAGAGAGTTCTTTCTAAGATACACTAGGAGATGGCGTGAAGGCAGAAGTTTAACAGAAGTAACAATAAAGAACTGACCAGGAGACTCTATGGAGAAAACCTGGAGACAACCTTCCTGTAGAAGAATGATTCTTTTGTGGGATTCCTTTACATCATGTATATACATAGAAGAGAAGGAGGTAGGCAGGAGACTGGATAGGAGCAAGTGGTGTGCCGGAGTCAAAACAAAGACTAGCAATTAGAGGATGGTGACTTCTTTGGACTCTGAAAGAGAAGATACTATAGAATAAGTGAGAAGAAGAGGAGAAAGTTTGAAAAGGTGGGGGAAAGGCAAAGGCCATGAAAGTGGTAGTTTCCACCAAATAATGCTCCTTTGGGTAAAGACAAATTAGGACTTTACACTGGATAAGCCCTATGGAATTGAACCTTGCAATGTCCTGGGAGAGGAGAAATTGGAATCCCTATGGGCAACTGGCATCTGGAGAAAAGAGAAAAAAGAGACACGGGGAGGAAATTTCCAGGCAAATGTAGAGGTGGGGAAGTCAACAAGATAGGAAATAGATCAGTGAGAGGAGGGATTGGGGGTGAAATACCATGAGACAGTGTTCCCTCTGACACCTTTAATAATTGGCTTTGGTCTGCAAGTAAAACACAACCAGAAAAGGGAAATCTATAAGGGAACACTAAAAGGCAGTAGCAGAAAGCACCTTGAGGGCAGAACCTAGAATAAATGGATATCTTGGAAGTTTTGATTGGATAATAAACACAGAGAAAAGAGCAAGAAGAGATGATTGTGGGGTCATGAATCAGAAAGCAAACTGGATAAGAAACAAATCCATTGCTTATAAAGATGCATTTTAAAAACAAACATATACACAAAATAAAACTGAGGGGGTGGGAGGAAATATTTATTATGCATCAAGTAAATCCCAAAAGCAGTAGTTGCCATCATGTTATCATACAAAACAAAAACAAATATTTGAAAAATTAAATGGGTCAAACAAGGAAATCATATTGTGGTGAAAGGAACTATAAGCAACAAACTAATATCAGTAATAACTTTTACACTCCACAAGTCTTAGCACCCAAATTCATAAAGAAAACATCTGAACTTCAACAAGACATAGAAGGTAACAGAATAGTGACAAGAAATTTGAACATCCTTTATCAGTTTTGAGTAAGTCTAACAGAAAGATAAACAAAAGGGAAAATATGAAGCTGAGAACATTTCTGGACAAACTAGAATTAAAAGATCTATGATGCCTTGTAAATGATTCCACAAAATATATATATATATATATATATATATATATATATATATATATATATATATATATATATATATATATATATATATTTCTTTGCCCCACATGGAACTTTTACACAAATTGACCATGTATTAGGATACAAAAATATTGCAAACATATGTAAAAACATAGAAATAATCAATACATTCTTTGCAAAAAAGCAATATAAAGACAGGAATATTGAATTTCCCAGTGACCAAAAGTTGCTTGTATAAATCCTTATTTCTTGGCTGACTGCAAGTTATTGTAGGACAACTCTGCAATCCTTCAGAATTCTTCATGCTTCAGGAAACTTATTTGGGGTAAGGGAGAGTTATATATTTTAATTATTATTTTAATAGTATTTTATTTTTCCAAATACATGCAAAGATAGTTTTCAACATTCACCTCTGCAAAAAACCTCATGTTCCAAATTTTTTTTTTTTCCCTCTCTCCCCTACTCCTGCCCAAGGCAGCAAATAATCCGATATAGGTTAAACATGTGCAATTCTTTTAAACATGTTTCCATGTGCATCGTGCAATGCAAGAAAAATCAAAACAGGGTGGAAAATACATTAAAAAAAAAACAAGCAAACAAATAAGCAAATAACAACAACAAAAGGTGAAAATACTATGCTTTGAATTATATTCAGTCTCCATAATTCTCTCTCAGGATGTGAATGGCATTTTCTATAACAAATCTACTGGAATTGCCTTGCATCACTCATTGGTGAAAAAGAGCCAAGTTGATCATCATATAATCTTGTTGTTTCTGTGTACAGTGTTGTCTTGGTTCTGCTCACTTCATTTAATATCAGTTCATGTAAATCTTTACAGGCTTTTCTGAAATCAGCCTGCTCATCATTTCTTATAGGACTATAATATTCCATTACCTCCATATATCACAACTTATTCAGCCATTCCCCAATCCACTCAATTTCCAGTTTCCTTGCCACTATAAAAAGGACTGCTTACAAATATTTTTGCATATGTAGATTCTTTTCCTTCTTTTATGATTTTAGTAGAGACACTACTGGATCAAAGGATATACCCTATTTTATAGTCCTTTGGGAATAGCTCCAAATGGCTCTCCAAAATGGTTGAATCATTTCACAACTCCACCAACATTGTATTAGTAGCCCAGTTTTCCCATATCCCCTCCTACTACAGGCACAACCACTAGTGGTTTCTGGGAATCTAATTCTGACCAGCAGAATAGATCCCTTCAAGTGAGAGAATGATAATGATACAAGAAGACTGAGAAGCAGTTGCATTCTCTGACCTCTCTCCTCTTTTCCTTACCCAGCAGCCAATAAAGAAGCAGCAGTGCTCTAGAGCACTCCAGGAAAACCCTTCAGTAATCCACGAGGAAGGAAAGGGAGAAGAGACCCAGTAAAACTTTTTCAGTCAGGGTAATTAAGATTGGCCAACATCAAAGAGCCAAGCCAGGAAACTTATGAAGGAGATTACCTCCCAGTGGCAATTGGCAGCTAGCTTACCTCTCCCAGCTTCAGATGTTTCCAGTCACAACCAGCATGCAACACCCCAACAGAGCACTCAGACCACTTGTTTATTAGTAGACGTTTATTGTCTGGATTACATCTTGACTTTCTCTCTTCCAGTTCCCTTGTACATGTATATAGTAGGGCAAATGTTAGTTAGCCCCTAGCAACAAGCCCTAAACAATCATAAGGGGAGATGTATCTGTTAAGGTGCATGCTCAATATAAGCTTCCTTGTCTCTAGAACTCTGTGCCTGGAAAGGAGCTACAGAACTCACACCCAGATGTCTCTCTAGGGCATGGAGCTGTAGTTACTCTGTCTTGGTTTTGTTGTCTAGGCTCCAACAGAGGGATTTATGAAAAATGTCTGCTTTGACTACAATCCTATTTCTCCATTTGTCAGAAAGTTTGCCTCCATGAGATCTCACAAAATTCAGCATATATAGCTATAGCATCTCACCCTGAACTAACCAGAGAAATAGTCCGGAAAAGACTTTGATAATGCTATTTGCATTCCTCAGAATGCAGATTTAGATAACAGCTGCTTCTCAATATTAGACAAACTTACTGAATATGCTGTTGAGAGAAAAATAATCGTATTCCCGTAAAACAAAAAACAGGGAATTGTTAAGGACCATGTCTAAGTGCAGAGGGGCAGATTGGTTTTCCAAAAGCCCCTACAGCTGGGAATCATAGCACACTTGAAAGAATTGCAAATCGGCCTTTACTGATGCAGATGTTGCTTGGGAATTGGGAATGAAATAAATCAGAGGGAAGAAGAAAGAGATCAGAGAATGCAACTGCCTCTCCATCTCCTTGTATTCTTATCATCCTCTCATATGAAGGGATTTATTCTGCTGGACAGAATTATATCCCCAACAGCCACTAGCAGGTGGCTGTTGTAACAAATGGCGCCCAAAGTGGGGTAAAAGAAACATAAGAAACAAAGAAGCATCAGTGTTCAAGAGCTGTTCATGAGTAGGATCCTCCCAGATAAGTTCCTTCAGTAACCCAAGGAAAAGGAAAGAGAAAAGAGACCGCATAAGACTTTTTCAGTCAAGGTAATTAAAATGGACCAATATATCAAAGGGCCTACCCAGAGACTAATGAGAGACTTATGAAATATGCCTGTTCTGACTACAATCCTCTTCTTTGTTTGTCAGAAGGTTTGCCTCCATGACATCTTATAAGATTCAATAGCTGCTATAGTGGTTCACTGTAATGACCGCGTATTTAAAGTCAGCCGGAGTCAGGAATTCAGGTTAAGGGGAAAATCTTCAATATTTATTGAAGCGAAGAGGTGAATAAAGATTGCTATAGCAAATATAGGCAAGAAAGATTGCGATAGCAAATATAGGCAGTTGCGACAGGAAGCCAGCTAAGAGAGAGAGCGACGCGAGCCGAGCCAACAGTGGAGTCAACCGTGGAGGTAACTGTGTCCGCAACTGTGGCAATGGCCGTCCCAAAGCTCTCTCCTGCCCTTCCTTCTCCACTCCCCTGCCTCCACCCACCAAAATCGTCATTTCCTATACAACACATCAGGACTTGCACAAAGAGTGGGTGGGGGCCATTCTCTCTCCAAGCTTATCTATTAATAGAGTATGGTCCAATTACTATTTAGCCTCATGTGCTTGGGACCTCAGTGCATCAACTCAAGCCTCAGCCCATTACATCTCCCGCTTTCTTTTGTTTTAGAACACAGGTGATCATGCCATCCCTGACTCTTCAGGGAGGTCAGAGCCCCCAAGGGGAGGTGATCACACCCTCCCTGATTTCTCAGGAAAGGAGGTGAAAGCACCGAAAAGGAAGTGATCACGACCCCCCTGACTTCTCAGGAAGGGAGGTGAAAGCACTAAAAAGGAGATAATCACGCCCTCCCTGACATCTCAGGAAGGGAGATGAAAAGCACCAAAGGGAAGTGGGGGTTGCTAGCAGGTTTCTGGGCTCAAGGGTCTTATTATGCACAAACCCATCAGCATGGGAACACATAGCACATAGCAACAACGCAGAGACTATTAGTGATGACTCTCCCCACAGTCAGTGCAGGCTTGATGTGGTGTAACAAACATGAATTATGCACCCAAGTAACGGTATAACAAACAATATAAATCAACAGTATGATGTAAAAGATTGCCAGAAGTCCTAGAAGGAGAGTATGTAAACAGCAGTCACACATACACCTCTTCAGCAGCCAAGAGATAGTCCAAAACCAATCTATTGTCCATTGCTTCACATATCAGGGAATCCAATGATCCCCCCAAGTTTTTGAAGTCCAGCAAAAGTCTTTTTATGTCTTAGGGAATCCAATGATTCCAGCAGATTTTGAAGTCCTGTAACAGTCTTATCATTTCTCAGAAAATCCAATGATTCCTGAGGGCTTTAAAGTCCTACAACAATCTTATGTCTCAGAGAATCCAATGATTTCTGAGGGTTTTGAAGTCCAATGATTTTCTATGTCCATGAGTCAAACGCCATAACTGCCACACTCTTTCAATGGTGAGCACAATCAGCAACAGAACCACCCGATGTTTCTTGGGTCTTCTCCTTCGTTTCAAGGGTCTGCTCCGTCTCTCTGCGATGGACAAGGCGAATACGGCTCGTTGGCACCCATCTGATTCCTTCTCCACCTGTAGAGATACAAGCAAACCCTCTCCCCCAAGCAGTTAGCCTATCTGGTCCCTTCCATTCACCACTTTCTGGGTCTCTCCACATCACCTGGCGATTATCTAAAGATAGTGGAGCTGCTCGCACTGGACATTGCCCTTCCGGTGGGTTATAAAACCTGTCTGCCGGAGCCAGTGCATCTTCGTCAAAAATCAAGAAGTTAATAGTATAAAGAGCTAGATTTAGTAGTTCTCTAGGGTTACCTGTGGCTCCCCCTTTCTTTTGTTTTTGGAGGAGTGTCTTAATGTCTCTGTTTCTCCTCTCTACTATTGCCTGTCCTTGAGGATTAAAAGGTATGCCAGTGGTGTGTAAAATCTTATACTGTGCACAAAAGTGTGCAAAATGTTTGGAGGTGTATGCAGGACCATTGTCTGTTTTTATTGCTTGTGGCACACCCATAATGGCAAATGCTTGCATGAGAAATTCAGTGACCACTCGGGCTGTCTCTTTTGCTGCTGGTATGGCAAAAGTGAATCCTGAAAAGGTGTCTACCACAACATGGATAAAAGACAGACGACCGAAAGATTTATAATGGGTCACATCCATTTGCCAGATTTCATTGGGTCTCAAACCACGAGGGTTCTTCCCTGGAGGCAGTGTAGGAGCATGGAAAGGAAGGCAAGCTGTACAGCTTTTTACTATGCTCCTAGCTTCCTCTTTTGTAATCCCAAATTGTAAACGCAAAGCTCGAGCAGCCTGATGGTACTTAGAATGGGATTCCTGTGCCTCCTGAAATAAAGGTGTACTGGCTAACATAGTTAAAAGGCTATCTGCCTTTGAGTTCCCATCAAAAATAGGGCCTGGGAGTCCACTATGTGAGTGGACATGCAAGATATAAATCTTACCTGGATGTTTTCTCACTTGCTCCTGAAGTTCCTTAAAGAGCTGATATATATTAGAAGCTGCAAATTTTATTTGGGCTGTGGCAATTCTTTGTACCACACCTACTGAATAGGCTGAATCAGATATTATATTTATGTCTCCTGGGTAATAAGTGAGAGCTAACATGATTGCATACAATTCGTTCTGCTGAGTGGACTGAAAAGGAGTTCTGACTACTCTCTTTATGGTTAAATCATGAGAGTATACAGCACAAATATTGTGTTTGGATGCATCTGTAAAGATAGTTGGTCCTTTAAGGGGAACTTTAGAAACTTTTTCTTCAAGAATCCATCGCCAATTATGTAAAAGTCTGGTTATCTTTAATGGAGACCCATGTATAAAATTAGGAGCCATGGCTAATAAAATTTGCCACTCTGGGATGGTCTCACAACACACATTAATTTGTGTATTGGTGTAAAAGGTGTATATCTTATCAGGTCTTGCCCCAGATAATTGTACTGCTCGCTTAATGGCCTTTAACAAAATTCTAGCCACAAGCACTGGGTAAGGAGTAAGGCTTTGTTCTGGTTGTGCCGGGAGGTTCACCCACTCTATCACACTGTCTCCTTGATGAAGGACTGCTGTGGGTGCCTCTTGTGTGGCAAAACTGTTATTTCCAAAGGTTTTTGAGTGACTCTCTCAACCACATTGGATAAAGCCAGTTCAACTTCTCTCAAAGCCTCTTGAGCTTCTTTTGTAAGCTGACGTGGTGAATTTAAAGCACTGTCTCCCCTTAAAATATCATATAATGGTTGTAACTGATAGGTAGTCAAGCCTAACACTGGTCGCATCCATTGGATATCTCTTATCAATTTCTGAAAATCATTTAAGGTGTTTAGCTTCTCTGTTCTTAAGGACAGTTTTTGTACTGTAAGCACCTTAGGGTATACTTCATATCCTAAATATTGAAAAGGAGCATGTCTTTGAATTTTCTCTTCAGCTATGTATAATTTGTAGTATCTTAGTGTTTCTATGGTCTTTTGCAGACATGCTTCTAGCATTTGTTCCTCAGGTGCACATCCCAATATATCATCCATATAATGTAATAGTATTACTTTTGGAAATGCTTTTCTTATTGGAGCAAGAGCAGCAGCAACATACATTTGACACATAGTGGGGCTGTTTTTCATTCCCTGTGGCAAAACTGTCCATTCATATCTTTTATAAGGCTCAGCTAAGTTAACGCTGGGCACTGAAAAGGCAAATCTTTTCATATCCTCCTTATCCAGAGGGATAGAATAGAAACAATCCTTAATATCGATGACCCAAAGAGGCCACTCTCTAGGCAATTGAGTAGGAGATGGAAGTCCAGGCTGAAGAGTTCCCATAGTTTCCATCTGTTCATTTACTTTTCTTAAATCAGTGAGCATCCTCCATTTTCCTGATTTCTTTTTTACAACGAACACTGGGGAATTCCAAGGACTTAGAGAAGGTTGTAAATGTCCTTGTTCAAGCTGTTCCTGTACTATATCTAATAAGGCCTGAATTTTATCGCTACCCAAGGGCCACTGTTCTATCCACACTGGTGTATCAGTTTTCCATTGGATAGGAACAGGTGAAAGTCTTGGCAGGCCTTCAACAGCAGCCCTGCTTAAAAAACCGAAGTACTCATTTTTAACCCTAATTGTTGTAAAACATCTCTTCCCCACAGATTGATGGGGAGTTTTTCAACTATAAAAGGAGTAAAAACTCCTGTTTTGCCTTCAAAAGTCCATCTCATAGGGGCAGCACTAACTTCAGCTGCTATTGATCCTCCTACTCCAGACATATAGGTGTCTGCTTTAATCTTTGGCCAGTGACTGGGCCAATTGGCACCTCTAATAACTGTACGATCTGCACCTGTGTCTACCAATCCTTCCAATGGTAGGCCATTTATATAGATCGTGAGCATAGGTCGGTCAGCCGTTACAGCTGCTGTCCAGTAAATTCCTGGATTTTGTGGTCTGGAGTCAGAACCTGGGTGACTATCACCAGGTTGCTTATTAGGATTCTGTATGAGTAAACCTGATGCTACTACGTCTCCTGGGTGATAAGTCACACATTGTCTACCTGTATTAGTGACTGGGATATTATCTACACATTCCCCAGTTTCCCACATCAGTGTGTGGATGGACACTGTTTTGTACGTACAAAAAGGAGGTGAGATGGTCAAGCCTACTGTGCCTGGAGGTAAGGGATCCATAGGCTGGAGAGGAACAGATTTCACCTCTCCAGGGGGTATCTCAGTTGTCCCAGCTGCATACAGCTCTATTCTCCCCAATTGTAATTCCTTCTGCCATCAGGTTGCTTCCTGGCTGGTTGACTGTGTAATCCCCTTCTCCCATCATATGGCTTTCTGGCTGATTGGTCATATCTGGATACTGGACTTCTAGGCCTCCCTGGGTGCACCATTGGCTGCCATCATGCCCCAAGTGTTTTTTGCCTTGGGCCCTGGGGCTGGGCCCCTCATCCCGTTTCCCTGAATCTGTCTACATTCTGAGGCCCAATGGAAGCCTCTGTTGCATTTTGGACATGGGGTTTGGGGTCTTGTTCTCCCACCTTGTTTTCCCATTCTATCTCTATACCAACATTGAGCTTATTGAAGCGAAGAGGTGAATAAAGATTGCTATAGCAAATATAGGCAAGAAAGATTGCGATAGCAAATATAGGCAGTTGCGACAGGAAGCCAGCTAAGAGAGAGAGCGACGCGAGCCGAGCCAACAGTGGAGTCAACCGTGGAGGTAACTGTGTCCGCAACTGTGGCAATGGCCGTCCCAAAGCTCTCTCCTGCCCTTCCTTCTCCACTCCCCTGCCTCCACCCACCAAAATCGTCATTTCCTATACAACACATCAGGACTTGCACAAAGAGTGGGTGGGGGCCATTCTCTCTCCAAGCTTATCTATTAATAGAGTATGGTCCAATTACTATTTAGCCTCATGTGCTTGGGACCTCAGTGCATCAACTCAAGCCTCAGCCCATTACAGTTCACCTTACAATCATCCAGAGGAATAGAACAGAAAAGATGTTGACAGTGCTGTTTGCATTCTTTAAAATGTGGACTCAGACAACAGCCGCTGCACAAACTAACTGACCATGCTGTCAAGGTAAAAACAATCATGTTCTCATAAAACAAGAAATAGGGAATGGTTAAGGACCATGCCAAAGTACCAAAAATCCCACAATTGTGAATCATAACACACTTGAAGGAATTGTAAAGCAGCTTTTATTGACACAGATGTTGCTTGTGAATTGGGAATGAAATAAATTAGAGACAAGAGGGAAGAGGAGAGAGGTCAGAAAATGTAACTGTCTCTCAGTCTCCTTGTATCATTACATTCCTCTCACATGAAGGGATCTATTCTGATGGTCAGAATTAGATCTCCCGCAGCCACTAGCGATTGTACCCATAACACTCTCCAACATTATCATTATCTTTTCTTGTCATCTTAGCCAATTTGAGAGATGGGAAATGGTACCTTGGAATTGTCTTAATTTGCATTTCTCTAATCAATGGTGATTTAGGGCACTGTTTCATATGATTAAAAATAGCTTTAATTTCTTCATCTGTTCATATTCTTTGATCATTTATCAATTGGGGAATGGCTTGTATTCTTATAAATTTGATTCAGTTATCTATATATTTTAGAAATGAGGCCTTCGTCAGAAATATTGGTTGTAAAAATTTCTTTCCTATTTTCTGCTTCCCTTCTAATTTTGGCTGCATCAGTTTTGTTTGTGCAAATACTTTTTTTTTAATTTAATATAATCAAAATTATCTATTTTGGATTTCATAATGTTCTCTGGTTCTTCTTTGGTCATAAATTCCTTTCTGCTCCACAAATCTGATAAGTCGACTCTCCCTTGTTCTTCTAATTTGCTTATAAAAATCACCCTTTATGTCTAAACCATGAATACATTTCAATCTTATCTTGGTAGGGGAAGTTAAATATTGGTCAATGTTTAGTTTCTGCAATACTATTTTCCAGTTTTCTCAGCAATTTTTGTCAAATAGTGAGTTTTTATCCGAGAAGGATTTTGGGCTTATCAAACACTAGATTACCATAGTCGTTGACAACTAAAACATTGACGTTTTATATTTAACCTATTCCACTGATCCACCACTCATTTCTTAGCCAGTACCAAATGGTTTTGATGACTGCTACTTTATAATATACTTTTAGGTCAGGTATACCTAGGACACCTATTTTCATTTTTTTTTTTATTAATTCAATTGAAATTCTTGTTCTTCCAAGTGAATTTTGTTATTTTTTTTCTAGTTCTATAAAGTAATTTCTTAACTGTTTGATTGGTATAGCAGTGGATTGATTTACATAGATCTTAGGAAGCTTATTAAGGAAAACCTCAACATCCTGCAAGACCCCATCAGTCTTGGTACTCCATTTCATCCTTAGCCTCTATTGTTTGAAGGGCAAATCATGAGCTCCAAACTTCCAATTATACAGGAAGTTCAGTTCAGAACTTCTCATTTCTCACCTGAGAACACTACCCCAGAACTTTTCTGATCTCTCCATCATTCCCTTCCATCAGATCTCTTTCTTACTCCCTGATTTACATTTTCTTTTTGTGTGTTGTCATCACCCATTAGATTGTAAACTGCAGGAATAGTCTTCCTTCCTTTCTTTTTTTTCCTCTCCTTCCTTCCCTCACCTCTCTCTCACCTTCTTGCATTTTCTTTCTTCCTTTCTTTCTTCCTTCCTTTCTCCCTTCCTCCCTTCCTCCCTTCCTCTCTCCCTTTCTTTTATTTTTCTTTTTTTCATCTTTTTTTCTTTCTTTCTCTTTTTATCCCAGTATTTTCATCCCAGTGCTTACAAGTCCCTGGTAGTTAGTAGGTGCTTAAAATAACTTTCATTGCCTATAACTACAATTAAATTTGGATGGACCACGCCCTTAGACTGACATTTGCAAAGGGATTAACCTAAGGAAAAGACATCATGGGCTTTTTGAGTTTGATAGTTTCCGTAAGGTTATTTTGATGACAGTTTGCAAGGGAACACTGGGATGTTTGAACATGGAATAATACCTATACCTTCAATGGTAGCTCTTAATTGGTTGTTGAAACAATAATATGTCATTGGTAGAAATATAAATACTGTTTTAAGCTACTTCTCTGGATCTCCTTCTGGCTAATTTTTTTTGATTACTTGATTTTATAGTAGATCTCTGAGCTGCTTTCGGGAGCAAAGTGATTGTTGGCTTGACATTCATCTGTGAAATAATCAATTATTGATTAATTGAGAAATAAATCTTTATTTTCATCAATTGTTTTCATTGTCAGTATTTTAAATGGGATTCTTTTCCTTCTTTCTCTCTTTTTTTTCCCATTTTATACATGAATAACAGTATCTTTTTTCACAAAATTTATGTTTTACATTGCTCAAAGGCTTATGATTTCAGACCACACACTGTGGGGTATAATACCAAAATGGAAAAACTTTGATCGTAGGCCCAGGGAAATAATCTAGTTGAGGATCTGTCTAGCTTGGTTTGTAAGATATTATCACCATATTGACCACAGAGTTTTTTGCTTCAAATATTCTTGAAAACTATTCAATTCAATTAAGTTCACCAGACATTATTATTAAGTGCCTATTAGTTTGAGGTGCTGGGAATATAAAGACAAAAATCAAGCAGTTCCTGCCTACCCTCAAGTAGCTTACATTCTATTTGGATAAGTAAAGAAGGACAACTTTTAAAAAGAAAATTAAATATAAAACATATACAAATAAACAAAAATAATTCTTACAAAGGGAGAGCATTTGGGAACAGTGTAACCACTGGGAAATTCAGGAATACTATTTGTAAGAAACAACACTTGGGCTAAGCCATGAAAGGAATTCTAAGGAACACAAGTGAAGGGAATATTCCTAGTATATAAGACAGAACAAACAAAGATTCTAGAGGGGTGATATCTGTATAGATATTTTCATAGATGTATCACATGTATTGTAACACATATACACAAAAAACACCAGGGAAACCTGTATGAATAATTAAATAGAAACAGTTAAATAAATTACAGTATTTTAATGCATTGTAATATTAGTAAAATATGAAGATAGATTTTTATGAAATAATGTGGTAGGGGGGAGCAGCACCAGAAGAATGGGGATTATACTATAACTACATAAAAGAAAAAAAATGGATGAGAATGAATGAATGAACAATAGATAAACATTTATTAACTATCTCATATAAGCCAGACTCTGTCTTAAGCTCTGAGAACAAAGCATCCTAAAGAGAACTTGAAAAGAATGACTGGAAAGTTGACTCTTTATATGTTGAGATCAATTCATTTAAATGTAGCTTTTGAGAAGCAGCTAGGTGATACAGTGACTAGAGCAACAGTCCTGAAATCATATAATTTTTTAAATATGATAACACATTTATAAATTAAATCATACTTCCTGCTTTCTTTAGAAGAGGGAAGGAGAGGGAAAGAGGGAAGGAGAAAACTTTGGAACACAAAATCTTGTAAATTTGAATGCTAAAAAATTTCTTATCATATATCTGGAAAAAAGCAAAATACCATTATATAAATGAATTTATTGAATATGTTTATTTGATTAGATTATCAAAGTTAAATTTTTAAAGACATATTTAGTAAGATAAAAAATAACAAAATGATTGCAATCTGTTAGTATAGAGAATATCCACACTAACACAATTACAGATTTTGGAAGTGCAAAACTCCAGTATAGAATTGGAGTCCCTATTTTCTTCCACTCTAGATAAAAATTCCTGCAGTATGTTTATACAATAAGAATTTGTGTGAATTTTTTCCATGTTCTTCCTGAAATCCCATGAAGGTGTCCATCCTACATGCTGATAGCCTTCCTCTAATGGATACTAATGGAGATCATAAATGTGGATTTTCTTTTCATTGATAAGATTTCAAGACTTCTGTGTTTTAATAGATGTTCTTAGAGAATTGATAAAGGTAAAGAATTCATCACCAGTGCTGACAAAACAAAAATTAGCTTAAGCTGGTCCTCAACTGACAGAAAGACTGTCCTTGGACCCATATCTGATATTATAGGATCATACATTTAGTGCTAGGAGATAATCTTAGAAGTCGTTTAGTCTTATTCCCTTATTTTAATGATAAGGAGCTGAGATTTTTAGAGGTTAAAGGACTTGCTCAAGGTAACACAGATGGCAAATGATGAATTGGAGACTGGAATGTTAAGAGTTCAAATGTTGGAGTTTGTTCTTCTCAGAGCACAGCCGGTTTAGAGGCTTAGAGCCCTTCGGATGTCTCCAAATCCAAAGGTTCTGTCCTTCAGCCTCTGCCTCTGCTTTCTTCTGCCTCCAACCAAGACAGAGATGGAAGGTCTCTCTTATCTCCTTCTGGGGAGCCCAGCCACCAACTTGCCGTGGAGAGAGGGCTTCTGGCGTAGCTCCACTGAAATCCATCAAAAGTGTTCTCTGCACCAGAGTCGTTCCTCTCGAGTCCAGCGCGATCAGCCAGCCAAGAGGAAAAAATGTATTCTGCCATAGATCCCTCATCGCTGGCCTTTTATCTGCCTCTTATGAGAGAATGGGATTATGGGTTTTCTCCCATAGTGCTCTCTGGCCCAATGAGCTTTAAGGGAGGTGTAGAAAGTGTACTTTGTGAAGCTAGCATACTTGTGGACTCCAGTGAGTAAAGGTGTGAACACAAGCCTTGTCTTAATTAGTTCTACTTAGTACCTTGTTTCAGGTTCTGGCCAAAACAACTTCTTGTAAGATTAGATCAACTCTAATTACTTAGCAGTTAGTAAGGATTCCAACATCTCCCCCTTTCTTTTGTTTTAAAACATAGGGGGTTTCTGAGGGGGTACACATAAATCCATCAATATGGGCCAGAACTTTGTAACAGATATACATGGTATACATAAATCCATCAATATGGGAGGCATTATACATAATTTACATGAGCACATAGCAATATAACACAGGCTAGTAGTAATGTAACAAATAACAAGAATCAATCTGAAAATTTACACATGTCCATAAGTCCTAGAAACAGTCCAATAGGATTCCATTGTCCATTAGTTCATGTGCCAGGAATCTAATAATTCTTGTGAGCACAATCAGCAACAGAACCACCTGATATTTCTTGGGTCTTCTCCTTTGTTTCAAGGGTCTGCTCCATCTTTCTGCGATGGACAAGGCGAATGCGGCTCGTAGGCACCCATCTGATTCCTTCTCCACCTGTAGAGATGCAAGCAAATCCTCTCCCCCAAGCAGTTAGCCTATCTGGTCCCTTCCATTCACCACTTTCTGGGTCTCTCCAAATCACCTGGCGATTATCTAAAGATAGTGGAGCTGCTCGCACTGGATACTGCTCTTCTGGTGGGTTATAAAACCTGTCTGCTGGAGCCAGTGCATCTTTATCAAAGATTAAAAAATTAATGGTATAGAGAACTAAATTTAGAAGTTCTCTAGGGTGACCCATGGCTCCCCCTTTCTTTTGTTTTTGGAGGAGTGTCTTAATGTCTCTGTTTCTTCTTTCTACTATTGCTTGACCTTGAGGATTGAAGAGTATGCCAGTAGTGTGTAGAATCTTATACTGTGCACAAAAGTGTTCAAAATGTTTGGAGGTATATGCCGGTCCATTATCTGTTTTTATTTCTTGTGGCACACCCATAATTGCGAATGCTTGAATGAGGAATTCAGTGACCACTCGGGCTGTCTCTTTTGCTGCTGGTATGGCAAAAGTGAATCCTGAAAAGGTGTCTACTACAACGTGGATAAAAGACAGACGACCAAAAGATTTATAATGGGTCACATCCATTTGCCAGATTTCATTGGGTCTCAAACCACGAGGGTTCTTCCCTGGAGGCAGTGTAGGAGCGTGGAAGGGAAGGCAAGCTGTACAGCTTTTTACTATGCTCCTAGCTTCTTCTTTTGTAATCCCAAACTGTAAACGCAAAGCTCGAGCAGCCTGATGGTATTTAGAATGGGATTCCTGGGCCTCCTGAAATAAAGGCGTACTGGCCAACATAGTTAAAAGGCTATCTGCCTTTGAATTTCCATCAAAAATAGGACCTGGAAGTCCACTATGTGAATGGACATGCAGGATATAAATCTTTCCTGGATGCTTTCTCACTTGCTCTTGAAGTTCCTTAAAGAGCTGATATATATTAGAAGCTGCAAATTTTATTTGGGCTGTGGCAATTCTTTGTACCACACCTACTGAATAGGCTGAATCAGATATTATATTTATGTCACCTGGGTAATAAGTGAGAGCTAGCATGATTGCATATAATTCATTCTGCTGAGTGGACTGAAAAGGAGTTCTGACTACTCTTTTTACGGTTAGATCATGAGAGTATACAGCACAAATATTTTGTTTGGCTGCGTCTGTAAAAATGGTTGGTCCTTCAAGAGGAACCTTAGAAACCTTCTCCTCAAAAATCCATTGCCAATTATGCAGTAGTCTGGTTATCTTTAATGGAGATCCATGTGCAAAATTTGGAGCCATGGCCAATAAAATCTGCCACTCTGGGATGGTTTCACAGCATACATTAATTTGTGCATTTGTATAGAAGGTATATATTTTGTCAGGTCTTGTCCCAGATAATTGTACTGCTCGCTTAATGGCCTTTAATAGAATTCTAGCCACAAGCACTGGGTAAGGCGTAAGGCTTTGTTCTGGTTGTGCTGGGAGGTTCACCCACTCTATCACACTGTCTCCTTGATGAAGGACTGCTGTGGGTGCTTCTTTTGTAGCAAAAACTGATATTTCCAAGGGTTTTTGAGTTACTCTCTCAACTACATTGGATAAAGCCAGTTCAACTTCTCTCAAGGTCTCTTGAGCTTCTTTTGTAAGCCGGCGTGGTGAATTTAAAGCAGTGTCTCCCCTTAAAATGTCATATAGGGGTTGCAATTGATTGGTAGTTAAACCTAATACTGGATGCATCCATTGGATATCTCCTATTAATTTTTGGAAATCATTTAAGGTGTTCAACCTCTCTGTTCTTAAAGACAGTTTTTGTAGTGTAAGTGCCTTAGGATATATTTCATATCCTAAATATTGAAAAGGAGCATGCCTTTGAATTTTTTCTGTAGCGATATGAAGTTTGTAATATCTTAGTGTTTCTATGGTTTTTTGTAGACATGCTTCTAGAATTTGTTCCTCAGATGCACATCCCAATATATCATCCATATAATGTAATAGCATAACTTTTGGAAATGCTTTTCTTATTGGAGCAAGAGCAGCAGCAACATACATTTGACACATAGTGGGGCTGTTCTTCATTCCCTGTGGCAAAACCGTCCATTCATATCTTTTATAAGGCTCAGCTAAATTGACACTGGGCACCGAAAAGGCAAATCTCTTCATATCCTCCTTATCCAGAGGAATGGAATAGAAACAATCCTTGATGTCTATAACCCAAAGAGGCCATTCTCTAGGAAGCTGAGTAGGAGATGGAAGTCCAGGCTGAAGAGTTCCCATAGTTTCCATCTGTTCGTTCACTTTTCTTAAATCAGTGAGCATCCTCCATTTTCCCGATTTCTTTTTTACAACGAACACTGGTGAATTCCAAGGACTTAGAGAAGGTTGTAAATGCCCTTGTTCAAGCTGCTCCTGTACTATATCTAATAAGGCCTGAATTTTATCGCTACTTAAGGGCCACTGTTCTATCCACACTGGTGTATCAGTTTTCCATTGGATAGGAATAGGTGAAAGTGTTGGCAGGCCTTCAACAGCAGCACTTGAAGACTTTTTAGTTTGTTAGGGCCTTCTGGAGCAGGTGTACTAATAATAGAGGGGTTGAAAACCTTGGGCCACCTCCCTACCATGAAGGAAGAGTAGAGTAGATATTAATGTTGAGTAAGATTTTAAAATGCTATCATGATCAATTGCTAACTTTGCTTGCAGGCTACAAGAGTAGTAAGAAAAAGCCAATTATTAGAAGTTGAATTCAGAAAGAATGGTGATTTGATCCAGGCTAGAAGAGCAGCAATTGACAATCAGAAAGAAAAACATAAAATGATCAGAGACTGGCCAGCTAGAAAAGACATGAAGGTCAGTAGTGGCTTCTCAGAGGAATTTCTCCAGAATTTTGATTAATAAGTATTTATTGAATTGAATTGAGCTAATGTCCCTTGCTACAATACATACTTTTCCTAAATCTTAAAAAAGAATTCTGATTTCCTCTTCTATGAGGTCTTCCATAATTGAAGACCATGGAGGATAGGGGGTGAGCACTGGCTTGGGAATCAGAAAATTTGGATTCAAATTCCATTTCTGATACTAATCTTTTGACAACTCACTGATACTCTCTGAGTATAAATGTCCCCATTTGTAAAATGAGAAAATTATACTATATAATCTCTAAGGCCTATTCAACTCTATATCAATGATTCTAAGGATGCAAATTTGGATGACTGGAAGTATGGTGGTAGGAGTACTTCTCAGAAATGGACGAGCTATCTTAGGTAGAAGATGATTTTTAGATCTGTTGAGTTTGAGATGCCAACATAATTGAGATGGATGTGCTTAACAGATAGTAGGGGATTTTTCAGGGCTTGTGCCTCTTAGTGACAGGAAGGATAAATATGTATATTTGGAACTTAAGCATAATAACTATGAAACATATATACTTCACCAGTCATAGCTCAAAGATGATGGGAGATGGATTAGCAAATAATAAGGAAATTTATAAGCCTTATGAATGAATATATGTGTGTCAGACACTTAGTAAATGTTTTTATTAATCTGCAAGCAATACAATTCAATGTATGCAATAAAGGTTTTAATTGTTGCTCATTTAAAATATGTTTAAACATTGAAGAAACACATGAACGTGTTTGGATCTGTAATTTATATACCAATTGAGATTAACAACTTGTTATTCTTTTTAGATTTAAGGAGTTGCCTTGGACACTGAGAAACTAAGTGCCCATAGTAACATGTCTTGTATTTCTTAGAAGCAGCAGTTTAACTCAGTTCTTACCTAAGCCAAAGCCAGGTCTCTATTCATTGTGCCAATCTGCTTTGCTTTTAAATGTGTGCAAAGTTTTCAATGATCTCCTGAAAGCAGTGCAAATGCTTTTATGTAATAGTGCTCCATTGGTTCCAATAAATAAAGCTTTGTCAGAGATATTTCCTAGAATTATAGGATTGGAAATGACCTTGGAATTACTCAGTACAATTTCCTTGTGTGTTCAAGGAAATGAGAAGTCAAATGACTTGCCCAAGATCATATGGCTAATTGGATCATCCAAGTCCAAATTCAATGCTCTTATTATTACCCTACACTGCCTCCTATTGTACTAGGACTTAGATAAATAATTCCAAATTTCTTTGGATGACAATGAATAAATTAAAATATTATTGATTTTTGATGGTATTATATGATTCCAGTAAAACTTTTTAAAGTATTAACTGAACTTTAAAAAGAATAATCTGCCTTCCCATTACCAACCACTTCCACATTATTTTCATTTCATTCAAAACTTTGAAGGATACAATATAATAGGTAATCTCTTCAATAGTACAAATTGCATTACTTTGTATACTATGTAAATTTTGTCCATATCCTCCCAGGACTTCTCTAGAAGGGGTGGATTGGGGATGATAGAGGATTTCTACTAATTCTCTTGATATTTCATGCTTACCAATGAAATAAACAGGCAATTCACTGTTTATCCCTTCCTCTCCACAAAATTCTTTCCCAATCATGCATATCCTTGATAGTATGCTTTTCTTATTCTTTTTTGTTTATATATTGCAACCTATTCATATCTAGCATGTACCTCTCCCATTAGGTGACCAGCAACTTTGAAGAGTATTAATATATATTTAACAAACTATATGGCATCACTGGAAAAATAGTGATGTTAAAAAAAAAATTTAAGACAAAACTTTATTTCAGGAAGAAAATTGGTTTGATTAAAAGAGCTCTTCATTTTCCCAGGAAGCAACTTAAGCCATTTTCTTTATACTGTTCATTTCTGCAGCAAAATTCTTTCATATTTTCAGTAATTTCTTTATTCAACAACCATATTCTCAGTCATGAGAGAACTATAAAATTAAGCTAAGCCATAGCCCTTGCTGTAAACTCATGGAGTTTACAGTCAAGTAGGGAGATAAACCACAACTATAGATAATTACAGTTCACATTATAGAATCACAGAATCTCAGAGTTTGAAGGGATCTAAGCAGCTACTCATAAGGAGAAGAAACTTCTCACTCACTTCCAATAAGTGGTCATTCCTCCTTGAAGATATCCAAAAATAAGTAACTAACATCCTTTGAGGAAATCTATTCAACTTTTGGACATTTCTCATTATTAGGAACTTTTTATTTCCAGCAAACCTAATTGTGTCTCTTTTTAACATATAGCTATTGTTTCTAGTTCTGAATGGTGGAGCTAAGAATGACAAGTATAAACCCTCTTCCATATGAGGTCTTTCTAGTGCCTGAAGACAATTACCCTTCCCTACATCATCCCTCTGTAACCACTTTTCTCTTCCCAAGATAAATATTATGAGTCCTTTCAACTGAACTTCATATGTCATGGACTATAGACCTTTCACCCTTCTAGTAGCCTTCCTTGGGATATTCTACACATTATCAACCACTTTCCTAAACTGTAATGCTCAGAACTGAATTCAATATTTCAGATATTATCTTACCACCAAGGCTATCAGCTTTGCATTCTTAGAAACTAGATTTCTCTTAATTCAGTCACATCACATTATAAACTCACAATGAGCTTACATATCATTTTTGAATAAATGTTCATTTAAGTTAGCTAATCAGTAAGTATTTATTAAATGATTATTATATTAACATGGGAAAATATAAGAAAGGAAAACAAAGAAACAAAACATAGGCAATCCCTGAAGTTAAGAAGAGTCTAATGGGGTTAGAAAATATGCAAACAATTAGGTTGGAAATAATATTAGAGGAAAGACTGTAGCATTAAAGCTTCTTGAAGAATATGGGGTTTTATCTGAGACCTGAAGGAAGCCAGGAAGTCAACAAAGAGAGAATTCCAGGTTTGGGGGGCAATCAAC